>NC_057805.1:477026964-477321777 GCF_018294505.1 Triticum aestivum
GATCCCTCCCAGACGCAGGCCCAGACCCGGCGCGGCGGCCTGATCAGGCGCGCGGCCATGGGCACGACGCCGGGGAGCAGCTACGACTGCTCCTTCAAGGTGCTGCTCATCGGCGACTCCGCCGTCGGCAAGAGCAGCCTCCTCGTCAGCTTCGTCTCCGCCGCCCCCACCGACGACGACATCTCCCCCACCATAGGTATCGTCACCTCACCTCCCTCCCTCCCTGGATCTCGCTCGCCGCTTGCCCCGACTTGGAGAGGGCAATAAATCCATCCTGTCTCCAGCTACCAAGCGTCCGGAGACGGCAACCGTCCGGGCGGCGGTACCATGCGTGCCCCGCTCTTCTCTTCATTCATACCATCAGATTTCGTTGCGCCGTGCGTATACGTACCAAACCTACCTATGTATTACTAGATGATAGTTGTTGGGGGAGCAGTTCAATTGAGGAGGGATCAACCAACACCGGCATGCCTATTTGCGGAACGCCGCAGATGTTTGCTTCTGCTGTTTCAGGCTCCCTCCGTAACTGCTTATTAATTGCTTCCGCGTCTGTGTTGCAGCTGTCCAACTTGGATCACTTCCTCGCTTATTTCAGCTATTCCTGCCTAAACATTTATTTTACCCAAATGATAAGTGCCACACGTTTGCTTATTTAAAGGAATCCTGAGCCAAGGATGAATGTTTGTCTGTTCCTTTGCCAGAGGCTGGAAATTCAGTGCAAACATGTGTAAGCAGCGGTCTAGGATGCATCAGGTTGCCATCTTCTTATTAAAACACTAGGACAAAATTTCTGGGTGCTACTAGTTCCGACCAGACACAAGAGAGAACACTGAAAGTGCCCCTAGTTCCTGTATAACCACTAGCAAACAGATTTACCCTCATCATTTTTTAGGATGAATTCGCTGACAGTGACCAGCTCAAAGTGCATATATGTTTGATGTTAATTTTCTCGATCCAAATGCAATTGGAATTATATATTACCGTGGGGCACAAACGTTCTTTATGCCCATATCAGCTAAGTTTCTGAGCCCATCCAAATGTTCCAGTCATCTAACAGCTAGCCGCTCCAGCCTCACCTTATGTCCCGAGTAGGAGGGCATCCAACTATTCAGTTACAGGCTCATGATCATCTTCTTGCATAAGTGTGCCTTTTTGCTGTATTCTCTCTGCTATTTACTTGCCAGGATTTAGTTTTAATCCGCAACAATTTCTTTCCAGGGGTGGACTTTAAAATCAAGTTTCTCACTGTTGGTGATAAGAAATTGAAGTTGACAATATGGGACACCGGTAAGTTTTTTGCTGCCTATGTGCTTATCAATATGGTGTTTACATGCTTTCCCGGCAATTTTTTATCTATGTTACTTCTATGCTTTTTGGGGGCAATTACTCCTCTGCAGTATGTACTTTCAGACTTCGAATAGTACCCCCAAAATTACGAGCCTACTTGTCATTTGCCCCTGATTTTTTTTTCTGCCCGGCCATAGATCATCACTTGGGCTGTTCTGTCCTGAGCACAATCATCTTACTATACAACGTGTAAGGAAAATATATTCTAGACAAACACTGCATTCCATTCTAATGAGCAATGTATTTCTGTACAATACTTCTCTGCTGTATCATGTTCTTCTACTGTCTATTGTATCTAATGGTGTTCCTACAATATCAAGTGTTTGACCAACTGATTTCTTTGTTTGCAGCTGGCCAGGAGAGGTTTAGGACAATCACTAGTTCTTACTACAGAGGTGCTCATGGAATTATCTTAGGTAATATGATTTCCCCTAAGATTTGACTAATGACCACGATTAGAAGCACCAACCATTTTCCATGTGTGACTTACAAATGTACTTCCATGCCTTCTTACTGTTAAATATAATTGTTTAAATTGTTTCCTTGCTCTGACACCACTAAATTTTAGCTTACAGTTAATCTTACAAAGTTTGTGCATGCTCAACTCTGGTGCCACTGTTAATGGTCCTAAACAGGTCATTTTTATATTCATATAAGCCGAGCAAGATGCCATACTCAATAGTGATTTCTGAATAATAAAGTGACTTCTCAAGTTTAGCCGTTATATATATGCTTGTTAGTTGTAACCATTCCATTCGTATACCAATTCTTGGATATGCTTCCAATGGGTGTTTAACAAACATTGCCGTTTTTAGTCATACTTGATTGAATTTGTCACTGAATTTAGATGCCACCTCACTATGATAATGTACCAACAATCATTTTGTAGCGGCATTTGGGGAATGGAAACTTCTGTTTAGATTAGTGATGCTGAAATGCTTGTCACAATGACTTGTAGCAACAAAATATATAGAAAGAACCCTTACAGTCTTTCATTTTATTCTGCGGAAGGTGTTGCAGCTTGCAGGTTAACTTGCAGAAGTTTTAACTTTGTGCTGTCTTCTTCTGTTAGTTTATGATGTCACAAAGAGACAAAGTTTCACAAATTTGGCTGATGTATGGGCCAAGGAAATAGAACTGCACTCAACAAACAAAGAGTGCGTCAAAATGCTTGTTGGAAACAAAGTGGACAAGGTATATTTTCTTTCGTTTTAAATCAAATGGCTACTTGCTGTGACGATTGTTCCATTCCAGCTCATGCTGGTGTTTTAAATTTTAAATACAGAAGTATTTGGTGGGTGAGTGATAAGTTGTTAGATCAGTTTTAGGTCCCGTTGCATGAATATTGAGCCCTCACCAGATACTACATGACCCTCCGATCCATATTACTTGTTGCTCAAACGGATGTATCTAGCGCTCAAACGGATGTATCTAGATGTATTTCAGTGCTAGATACATCCGTTTGAGCGACAAGTAATATGGATCGGAGGGAGTAGATAGAATGGGTGAAGAGAAGTAATTGTGCTCATACAATGAGATCGATTACCCAAAAAGAAAAATACATGTTTAACCTTATTAAGGCTGCCCATTTACAGGAATAATATGCAAGATGAAGTAACACTACTGACTTCTGAATATTATTGTTTTTCCTTGCAGGATGAGGACAGAATGGTAACAACAGAAGAAGGTCTTGCCTTTGCACAGCAGTGTGGATGCCTTTTTCTCGAGAGCAGTGCCAAAACAAGAGAAAATGTGGAGAAATGTTTTGAAGAGCTTGTGCTAAAGGTACACACCTAGAGGAACATACTAAGCACCATAACCTTAACCTCTTTACTTTTTGAGCAACCTGAAAAGTTAACTTGTAAAGGTATGCATCATTCTGTGCGGTAGCATCATTAAAGTTAAAAGTGAGACAGAAACTAGCAGTGAACATTTCATCATTAAAGTTTGTACTAGCAATTTAGAATACGATCCTGTGCTTCACAGAGCCAATCTTCTGGCAGTGAACATTCCCTTGCTAGATGAAATGTATTTTATAATTGTTATCCCATCTTATTACAAAGCACAGCTGGAGAGAGTATAGGCTTGTTGCAATGATATAACTGTTATGTTTATTTCAGTATATTGTTCCTTCGTCGTGAATCTTGAATTTGTCTTTCAGATATGTATCCCTAATTGTTTGTTGCGCATACATTTTATTGTATATGCTTAACACAGTAATCAATTTATGTTGTGCTGTCAGCCATCAGTTCGTCAAGTTCCATATGACTAGAGTTCCTGGACTTGAGAACAGCCCCTTTACGTCTTTGAACTTGTATTAGTACTAAGTCAACAGATTTACAATTTTTGTGAGTAAGTAGGAAAGCAGTTATAGATGATTGCAGTTGCTTAAGTGTTAGCTTTCTCTTCCCATACCGACATTTAGTCATAGTGGTTGCCTTTTGGGAGGAGGGAAGGGCAAGCTAGTCTTAAGGCTGTTCTCACCTGATGTACTGACAAAGTACATGGTTGAGCCAATTGTCTATTTTGTCAGATAACTAACTTGATGCACCATAATTGCTTCTTATGGATGTGTGATATTTTCACATCACTGCATGTGTATTCCTTCTGCCCTTTGGTATGGATAGTACAGTTGTCCCCCTGATTTCTGTATGTCTTAGCAGCATATGTGCATATACACAATTTTTCTTGTGTTAGGAAATTCATCCAGCTCCATGTGGAGATACAGTTTTCAGTCGGAAACAATTTTAATGCTCCCTCCGTCCCACAAGACAAGACGTTTTTGCAAGCTAAATATGCTTGCAAAAGCGTCTTATATGTGGGACGGAGGGAGTAAGTTTTAACAAGATAGGAGCTATAAGCCTTATTAATATCTCCACCCATCGGTGTGACACAACTCAGAACTTCTGTTCTACAGTTTGAAAATGTGTTTTGAAGAGCATCATTTGCTTGAAGTGGTAGCTAGCAGTTATATTTCCTTGACTCAACAGTAATACAGCATTACGCTCCCCTTGTTTATAGAAGGTGTAAATACCTTTGCTGCTGTGTTGCAGATTCTTGAGGTTCCAAGTCTGTCGGAGGAAGGCTCGTCGGTCGTCAAGAGGAACTCGCTGAAACAGAAGCATGAGAAGAGCGGGGGGTGCTGTCAGTAGACCCGATCCAGTCACTGTATGCAACCAACTAGATCCTGCGATCGGTGCCTAGGCTAGGCTGTTCTTGGTGTTCTGATGTAAATGAGTTGTATCTAAGTGCTCATCGGTGCGGGTAAAGGGGAGGAATAACAACTTGAGGTTTTTTTTGGTGTGATGAGAAGGGTGGGGGATTAGTTGACCTGTACAAAGAGAAAAGAAGACGCTGTTTGCTAACTCAGCTTGATCTGGTTTGCTGATTGTAATGAGGTCCCGTGGCTCGGCGAGCTGATCCGCTTCCTTCCGCACTGGTGTGGCGTGCGTGGGAGTGTACTGCTGGTACATAATTCAGGGGTGTTTTCTGGTTTCAGTTGGTATCTTTTGGTTCTCTCTGTAACCTCTTCATGATCTTCGGTTTTCTGTGGAATTTTCATCTGTTATCCTGTCGAAGCCATTTCATCGTGTCTTGCCATGCCACAGCTTTATGAGGAGCAGTATTGCTAGGCGATGCGACTGTACTGAATCAATCACGTGCGTTCATCCAGCTCTTGTATCGATGGAGTACTGGCTAAAGGCTTTCTCTTGTGATCATCTCAACTGTAGCAGATGCTCACATGATAACTGCGTCGTGTTCACGTACCTGCATTGTGCAATTGCCGGCTCTTGCGAACAGTGAACGCCGGAAGGACAGACAGCAACCACGATGGGCTCCCAGCCCAGGAACACGTGCACGTGATGCCTGCAGCGACCAGTGGCGTTTCTCTCTGCACGGACAAAGGACGATCATGTATGTATCCCCGCCCTTTGGCGGACCAGCTCCATCAGGATTCAGGACAAAATGCGCCAACAGTGTATGTGCATCTCACTATATTAAAATTATTAGTACGGAGTGGTACCCAGCGTGCGGTCATGATCAGTACTCTTAAGACTGTTGTTGCACAAAAGTTCCATGCATGGGGAACCAGGGTCACACGGCCAGTTCACGTGAGACTATACCTGGGCATCTGTCGGCCAGGCCGGGCTTCGGGCCGGGCCTACCAAAACCGGACGAAAAAAAGCCAGGCCCGAGCCTGGCCCGGCCGTCGGGCCTAAAAATCAGGCTTGAGCCCGGCCCATCACGCTAAAATGCCGCCAGGCCTCGGGCCACAGGCCCGGCCTCTTCCTTAAACGGTGAATACAATGGGCCCAGGCCCAACCCGGCCCGGCTGTCGGGCTCAACATCTAGGCCTAGGCCCGGCCCATGGGCAAGGTCGGCCCGGGCTGCCCATGGCCAGGACTCCGTGAGACCCCTCCCCAACTTGTGTTCTGTGCCATCTCCCTTGTATGACCCCATGGGCCTGGCTGCATGCATGTCTTATCTCAATAATAAACAGAGAAACGAGGTGGCCCATTGGTAAACAGGCAAGGAGAACGATGAACGTCCATTTTTAGCCAATATCGGAGCACAACTGCACAAGAACTGGTAGGAAGGATTCAGTGTTAATGGAGAAAAAAACACGGGGCTACTAGATCACAGCCACAGGCCGCCGCGTATGGCTTGCCTGGTATATTCCCATGGAAGCACAAGAATGGTTAGGATCCATGTGAAATGGCAAAAAAGGAGAAGCAAGCTGCTGGTTCACATGCATTTCGAAAAGTTTCACCGGGAGGGGAACAGTTGCAGGCATCGATCAATCATCCGATCAGGTCTCCTGAGCAGGCAGCAGAATTATGAGGGCATCTCTGTCACCCTGATCGACCGATCTTTTCCGGGGAAGTGGCGCCAAGAACCCGGTGCGTACGGAGCGAGTGGCCGGGGCCACGGCCTCGCTGGCCTTGTCCGCCGCTCCGGCCCCGTGCATGGCGCCGGCGCCGGCGGGTTCCACCGATCCAGTCAGCGGCGCTGGCGCAATCACAACCATCCACCCTCTGCATGAGTGCCGGTGCCGCGACGGCATCCAATGGCAGTTCTGATGCGGCAGTTGCTAGACTCCACGCGACCTGCAGACATGCATGTGCCATACTGCCAGTGGGCTTAAATAGAGAACCACAAGGTTTTTATTAAGGCGAGTGTTACCTTCCCCCGAAGTGCTTGCTCGGTGAACTGCATGCCAGTGAATCAGTAATCGATCATCGCCTACTGCAACACCGTGTTGAGAGCTAGCGGGTACTTCACACCGATGCCGTTATTGTCAGGTCGACCGCTCCGGTGAGCGAGGTTGCACCAGTAAATCCTCTGGCTGGGAGGACGCATTCGAGAATTAGCTAGCTGTTACGGTCACGCGGAGCCGACAAAATCACCACGAAATCAGCTCCATCAGTCCATGGGGGATGTGACTGATCACTGCTCCGTTGATTTGCTTGGGTGAAATCCAGGACCCTAGTGACAGAGCCTCCTTTGATTTATGAACTGTCATGGCCCGATCTAACCAGGCGGGGATCTGGGTTGAGTTCTAGTACTCCAGAGGAGATACGTTCTAGCCATTCCTCTCAGCCGTCCGATGCTCCATTGGTCCTTTACCCGCTTCACTCTCAGCCGTTGGATAACTGACCAAGTGTTCTTCTGTAAATGACAGGGACCGGTTCAGTTCCAGTCCCGCGGTATCGTCAAAGTGAAGGGTTAGCCTCCCTCAAAAAAAAGGTGAAGGATTAGACATCACCCATCAGTGCCGGAGAAACGACCGGCCTTGGCCTTCGGTTCGGCTCCTATCTCTATCTTCCTTTCCTCCTCTCTCTACGATATCATCAGCACATCTCTAGAAGAGAGTGCCTGCCCAGGAAGACGACCGTGCCGGATAATCTCGGCTCCACGTCGCGCGATCTCCCGCGACGTGGAGAGATTCAATGCGGCAACAGCGACGCCTTCACATCCTCATCACTCAGTGTTCATCATTGCCTGTGACACCACTTTGTAATAACCGTGGTGTGCTGATGTGCAACCTGGATAGAGATAAATACCAGCCCGCGCGTCACACTCAGATCGTGTGTACTCTACACGGCTCTCTCTGGCTACGGCCCAAACATCTGCGCTTTCGACTTCTTTAATACTTCTTCCGATCCATATTAATCAGTACAGCCAACGAAGCATCGTCTATGTACTAGATAACCTGTCCCTAATCACAGCTCAGTTTTTCTCGATCAAAAATCGCAACTGGGTTAGCTCTGGTGTCGTGATCAGGTGGTCGGATAAAACAAACCGGGAAGATATATTATGCGAGCGATTAGGAGACTCCAACGGAACAGTGTTTATATAGCCCCTGAACAACCAGTTCTTAAATCACAGCTTCGATTAGCCCACATACATACAGCAAATTAAGACAGTTCTGGCGTCGTAATCAGGTGGTCAGACAAATAAGCCCGGAAGATAACGCTGGGCGACAGGCGCGATCCATGATTGATGTGGTCCAGACAGACACTTGAAGTAATAATATCCAAATACCGATACTAGATTAGAGCCGCCTCTGGTGCTCAATTGGTTTGGATGATAACAATCTGTTCCCTGACAAGAGGATTATTCCGCCGAAGATTCCAACGGATTACTAGCAATGTATACCAGTTCAGATTTCAGACTGGAGCTCTGTCTGAATAGCTAGCCAAAACCTGGATTTAATAAGTAATTACGGACTGCGTCATGCATGCGTACAGAGGGAAAATGTGAGTACCACTACTCTACTCCAAAGCAATTAGATTAAATCCAGATCAATTTACTTAATTACTGCAGGTTGGTAGTGGTAGGTGCCTGCATGTGCTGGCGCGGAGAGTGCGCGCCAAGTTGCATTTCAGCTTCACTTTCAGGCAGCTAATGGCCAACTCATCAGTTGCTCAATACGCCGCGTACATGGCCGCATAAGACATTAGTGCTCGCTTTCGGGCTCACCCACCGCTAGTTGTGCAGTGTAGTTGCGCGCGAGAGAGAAGGCAACAATTTACGTACTCCACTCCAGAGAAGAAGACAATAATGGGCCATCCATGGTTGACGTGCCATCTAACATGTCCTACGTGTCATCCCGGCCGGAGTTAGTGGCGGTCAGGCCGGCGGAAGAACGGAAGCGGCACGAGGCGGGCTTTGCCGGCGCGACGCCGTCGACGTGCGGCTGAGCGATCAGCACGTACGCATGCACACGCACACTAGCTCTTGTAGGAACAGCACCGTTGTCGCATATTCCGCGGTAAAATCGAAGGAGTTGATCAGATCACAGCTCCAATAATACTCCTTCGTCCACGTTCCTCTTGATTGCAGTTGTTGATCTAATGCCTTGATAATCTCTTAATTAAACTATAAGCGCCATCAGAACTGACCGAACGATGCGTAGACTTAAGGCCCCGCTTGGATTCGGTGTAAATTTATACACCCGAATTTAATCTACAGGTGTATTTTACTGGCCGCGGTATTTAGGAACAATCTGGCAATCCAAGCGAGGCCTTAAGACTGTTTATTAGGGTGCTACTTGAGTTCTAAATATGCTCGTACAGTCGGATCCCTGGGACAGGACTTGCGTTTCAGTGTGCTTGTAAGGGGCAACTACTTTATAGTGATTCGTGATTTGAATGAATTTTTTTCTAAAAAAGACAGTAAACGTGGCAACAACCCCACGTAATCTGCATGATTAGTAGATGGGCCGGGATGGCCGGATGCATGGCTGCATGCGTGTATGGTACCCGGCACGGGCACTCCGCCACGCGAGCACGACCTGATAGGCCGGGTTAGGGTAGGGTAGATCGACCCGGCCGGCCGGTCCAGCCGACAAGAACAGCTCGGCCTTATCACCACTCCGACGTGGCGTCGTACCGTCTCCCTCGTCGCTACATGCATGCCACTCCATTATTGACACTGCCCCGCACGCTCGTGCCTCCGCAGTGCTAGAAGAACCATGGCGATTCGAGGAGCAACAGCCTCAGACAAACTAAACAGCAGTGGACCTCACCGACAATCTCACAGACGGCAGGATTAATTCCAGAATTCAAGTTCCTACCAAGAAGGCACGACGGGTTCAAACTCAACTGAACTTGAAATTACTCGGGCGGGGCGGGCGAATTCACAGTTTTACAGAAGCAAATTGACAGGGTCGGTCGTCCCAGATCGAGATCATCCACGCTTTTACAGCTCCACGCACGAACGCACCACAAACTGACTCGACTACTGGCCGACCGATCGACCCAGGGATGGATGGATTCATTCAAAGCAAACTAAAACGACTCATGGCGATGGCAAGGAAGGAGACGATGACGAGACGCGATCGATCATCACACGGATGGACGGCGAGCTCGCATGCAAGCTTGGTTGCTTAGTAGTCGGTGGTGGGGAGCTGCTCGTGGGTGCGGGAGATGAAGAGCAGCTCGTAGATGACGCCGGCGAGGCCGCCGCCGATGAGGGGGCCGACCCAGTACACCCACTGGTACCCCCACTCCCAGCTGACGAGGGCGGGGCCGAAGGAGACGGCGGGGTTCATGGACGCGCCGGAGAAGGCGCCGCCGACCAGGATGTTGGCGCCCACGATGAAGCCGATGGCGATGGGCGCGATGGTGCCCAGGCTGCCCTTCTTGGGGTCCACGGCCGTGGCGTACACCGTGTACACCAGCCCGAAGGTCATCACGATCTCCAGCACCACCGCCTCCCACGCGCCGATGCCGGTCAGCCCGAAGGTGCCGGTGGGGAGCCCGCCGGTGGAGAAGCGGAGGAGGAAGCAGGCGGCGGTGGAGCCCAGGAGCTGGGCGACCCAGTAGAGCAGGCCGCGGAAGAGGGTGATGTTGCCGCCCACGAAGGCGCCGAAGGTCACGGCCGGGTTCACGTGCCCGCCGGAGATGTTGGCGCCCACGGACACCGCCACGAACAGCGCGAAGGCGTGCGCTATCGCCGCCGAGATCAGGCCGGCCGGGGTCGCCGCGCCGTCGGGGCTCAGCTTGCCTGCACGCACAATCAAACAAGGAAAACAGTCAGTCAGATACGTACTACAGAATTATTAGCGAAATCTGGGTTGTTAATTCTGGTGCAAATGTGGCAAGAAGTCAATTTTTGCTACTTGTGGGCAGAAGCTAGCTAGCACATGGTGGCAGGCTCGATCGGAACAGAAGCTACTGATGATTCACCACATGGGATTCTCCACGTAATCCCGAGGGCAAACTGGTCATTCTGCGCCAATCATTCAACCTAAAAAGCCTGCACCAATCAAACCCTACTCCTTTCTGAGACAATTTTCTCTAGGCTACTGGTAACGCCTCATAAAGTGTTTCTTTCATTTAACTTGTGTCCAAAACCAAAAGCAGGCGTTTTTTTCCCTGTCTTGTCGTACGCTCACTAGCTAGCTATCCATTATGATGATGCAAATTGCTAATTAACTAGCTTAATTTCTCCTAATTAAGCTACCACATGCGAGCGAGCGAGTGGTGATGTAAAGAATTAATCGCTGAGAAGAAAGAGGAAGAAACTCACTGAAGGCCATGCCGGAGCCCTGGCCGGCGAAGACGAAGATGAGCGTGGAGATGAACTCGGCGAGCGCCGCCTTGAGGGCGCCCACCTCGTACACCTCACGGTGGCTCCCCACGGCGATCCTGCTGACCGGCATTTTCGGTCACCTCCAAGCCTAGCTTGCTCGCTCGCTAGAGAAGAAGAAGAGACTGACTGGCCGGAGTCGAGAGAGATGAGTTGGTGAGGAAGGAGCGGGATAGTGAGGCGGTATATATACACCGCGCGCCGGGCTGGGCTGGCGCGGGCCACCGGGTGTGGCCGGTTCCAGTGACGGATGGACGGCGTGGAGCGAGGCCCCCGGGAAAACGCCATATTGGGATCGCGTGCTTGCTACGCCTGAAGCTTTTGGACGCCGGGCTCGGGTGCGATTTTTGGGAAACAGCTGGCTGTAACTGCATGCAGAAAGTGTGTGCTACTGGTAGTTTCGGAAATTGATGGGAGCGGAAGAGAAGATAATGTTTTCTTTTTTGTTTGATTGATGTGATGAAATTCATGGCGGAGATAAGGCTTGGTGGAATAAAATAGCTGCTAGAGTAGATAGACTCTCCGGAAATGAAGGGAAAATATACGGAAAAACTCGGCCGGTTCTTTCTTTTGTGTTTCACATACGGCTCATGTGATCGTGCCATGTGGTGCAAGTGCCAAAATGTTTGTTTGTTTGGGACTCTAGCAAAACGAGACACTTTTGTGTGGGTGAAAAACGGAGAAGCCGACAAGCTCTCGCCATCATCGGTGATTTTTTTCTTGTGATGTTTTTCCTGATGAGGTTAACTGCGCGAGGAACGATGGAACACTCACTGTGCTGATTAAAGTGAGCTCCTTTCGTGCACACGTAACACGAGGCCGTGCAGCGAGCAGTGCATGCGGTGCGGAGAGCGCGAGGAGAGCTGCTGTGGGATGGATGATGGACCGGGACAGCAACCGGCCGGGGGGGTGGGCGCGCGCGCTGCCAGCTCAGGCGCGCCGGCCACGGAGCTGTCAGGGGGGCAGCGCTCGTGGCCCGTGTGGGTTTGGAGGCCGGGGCGACGTGACGCCTCCGGGCGGCGCCGAACCGGGGCGCCGGGATTGGCCGCTGAACCCCTTTGGCCGGCGGTCTACGGCCGTGACGGCGACCGTGAATGATCGCGGCCGGGGAGCTGATTGGCCGTGCGCGCCTGGACGGGCAGACTTTTGGTGGCCGTGCGTTGCGTACGTCGTCGTTGCTTCTGGCTCTGGCCCCGGCTCCACCGCCACGGCCACGTCGTTTTCGGCGAGTTGCTCCGAGGTGAATGAGTCAGCACGCCACGGTTGCTGCCACGACCATATCGATCTTGAAATCTCGGCAGAAAACAGAAGCATCCGATCGATCGGAAGCTCCTCGAAATGTAGCGAGGCGTCGTTCTTCCGTGGAGATGGCATGATGATTCATCTTCTTCACGCACTAGACTAGACAATTGCGTGCGCCGTCGGCCGGTCCCACGATTGATTGCTGCCGTCGTCGTCGACAAAAACGGCGTCCGGCCCATCTCCCCCGTCGCCCGCCCGGCTCGTATGACGGGGACACGTCACCCGCTGAACCAACCCCGCTGCGCGCTGGGCGCGCCACGCCTGATGCCCGTCATCCCCGCGAGCTAATAATTGGCTGACAGCCTCGCCGCCGGGAATTACCCTCCTGCCCTCGACCGGCTTCTCGAACCCTCCACGCTCCATGCGGTGCGCTCGCCGGAGCGCCATTGACCGGTCAGTGGTCGATCGAGACAGCGGCGTAGTACGTCCTGCTCCGCTCCGCTGGACTAGCCGGCCGGGTCAGGAGGGCCTCTACTTAAACCTCGATTATTATTATTGTAATCCGCGTGAGACATGTGTGTGTTGCCATGCCATGCATATCCGCCCACATGAGCGAGCTTCCCCACCATTGCTCGCAACTTTTTGTTCTCTTTCATTCATGTTACTCTCCTGTTCATCATGAGTGATCGTGCTGGTAGCACACGCTGTCCTCTCACATGCATCACCACGTTGCACCCCTCTAGTTCCAGAGAAAAATCCAGATCCCATCCGATACTCCAATTCTATTACTGGTAAATGGAGCTCTGTGCGTACCATCAATGGCATATGGAAGTATATTGCTGCTGTTTGTAAGCGGAGAGAGGGGCACAGTTGCATGTGACGTGATCGGGCGCTTGATTTGCCGGCCCCCGTGCCGGTCGGTCGCGGGAGAAGTGGCTCGGCTAGTACGTACGTATCCTCTGTCCGGCCGGGAACTGATAATGCTTATCGATCTATCATGCATCTGCTCATCATCTGATCCAATCGCATGCCAAGGGTCATGATGTGGTGTCGATCTCATCTGGCTGCCGCCGAGCTGGAATGGACCGGGATTACTCATTTATTCTGAGAATCGTTTATGGTTTATCTCCATCGATTAATCAAGCTCGATCTCATCAGGGGACCGATGATAATCTTGTATAATCATCGTTAACTAATAACGGTATTAAAATGCAATGGAGAGAAGCTTGGGAAGCTAGGCAATTGATTTTGCGCTAATTGTGAGCTGGAGTGGCAAGTGCTGCTGGTCAATGGTTGCGCATGCATATGCTTCTGAGCTGGACAGGTTACCTCGTGGCGACATAAGGCTGGTTATAATGGGGAGTATCATATACTAGTATCATGCATATGATACTAGTGTATGATACTACCTCCCTAATGCTTAGTATCATGTAGCACTTTATTTATTGCCTGCATTACACATAGTAACATAGCATTTATTATGATACGGTATCATGAATGATACTCAACTCTCTCTTTCTTCATTTAATTCTATGACATCTCATCAAAATTGCCTAGTTGGCATGCATAATATTAGCTATGATATTACCATTACAACCAGCCTAACAAATCGGGGGCCGGGTTAGGTTAGGAGCCTATCTAAACCCACCATTATATTGGGCCCCTACATCGCCATCACTCGATGATAATGGAGCTGGCGTTGCCCTTTTGGATTAAAGAATCACGGGTATATGCGTACCTGTTCTTTAATCGACAGGAAAAAGGATGTCCATAGACAACAATTTCAATCATTTGCCCCTTTTCTAGTGTGTCCTATTTAGTCAATTTATCACCTGCTGCTTCACGCTTGGCTTTTCCTCTAACCTTTGTCAAAATTTGATAGTCTACACATTAAGCATTTTTTTTAATTTTAATAATTGAATATCTTTATCCCATACTTTTTGCTGCATGATCAGTTGTGCATTACTAGTCTCTGCTTTCAACTATTCAAAAATAATGGTATATATCATCAAGTATTATTTGTAAGAACAACAATATGGGTTTAATAATTATTAAAGAAAGTGAAATAGATCATGATTAAAGAGCACCAACAACAAAGATGCTCGGAAAAACCGCAATCTTTATCAAAATCCTTTGATTTCAACATCCCTAGAGTTGTTGTTAGCATCTTGATGTTTCGACATATCACCAATCGTAAAATTGTAGAAGACCAAAAATGACTCTATAATAGTACATGATCATCACACTGGCGACGAGAACTTTTATTCCATATGGTGTCATCACGCCGGCAGAAACATACTAACCTAAAAAATGTACGACCATCAAAGGCGAGTCGAACAAGAGACAATGGATGCTAGCGGGTAGGGTTCACAAGGGGTTACCACGTCTCTTGAGTGTCAAAAGCAATGGTGTTATCACAAGCTTGCTCATGTATTCATTGGCGTTTGGGCTCACTACAAGGTGTCATACTGTTCCGTCATTGTCCATCTTGCAAAGATCTAGGTGACCAGTTGTTAGTTGTTACATTCGGGCGCTGCTAGGTATCACTCGTCGCGATCGCTACAACTTGCGTTGCTCACGCCAGATGGGCCTGGCCTAACAAGCGCGAGCAGAGTTAGTGCACGTCCTTTTTTCATTTCATATTTTTATTTCCGGTTGGTTTTAATTTTAATTTGGGGAAAAATCAAGAATTCAAAGAAGTTATCAATTCAAAAAATGTTAACGAATAAAAAGAAGTTTACGAATTCAGAAAGTGTTATTGGATTTGAAAAAACATTGGTGATTTTGAAAGTGATTGTGAATACAAAAATGTTCGTGAATTCAAATCATGTTCACAAATTCAAAAAACTTCATGAATTCAAAAAAAGTTCGTAAATTTAAAAAATGTCTTGTGAATTCAAAAAAAAATTGTGAATTAAAAAATACTCATGTATTCTCTAAATTCTTGTCTTATTCAAAAATATCATTCCAATTGTTTTTAAAAAGAGATAATTTTCTAAAATGTGAGCAATTTGTGAACATTATATGAAATAGTCATTTTACTTTAAATTCTACAGTTTTTTCATAAATAGGAAAAAATAGGGATTTAAAATATATTTTTTCGAAAATGTGAACAATTTTTTAAATCCCCAGCACTATTTGAAATGCGAATAATTTATAAAATTTAACATTTTTTAAATGTATAAATTGAGAGAAAAATATATATAGGAAAAGGAAAAAAAGGGACAACAGAAAACAGAAAAAACAAAAAAATTGACAAGGAAGATGGTTGTCCCCTCCCCTAGCGGTTCGACACTCTCTTCGGTGCAGTTACTAATGGGCTGGGCCATCTTCCAATGCAGTGGGTGATTCAAAGCTTAACACCCACAAGAAGTGATACATAGGATTTGGGGTGTGTCATTCGACATGAGATGTGTCCGTTTGTGGTACTTTTCCTATCAATATTGCCCATAAGGCCTATTCTTCGTAAAGCTTATGTGTTCTGTGACTATCCATGGAATTTCCTATTTCCCATATTCTATGGAAAAGTGTTAGATGCCACGCAAAGGGGACCGATCGAGTGTCCAGATGTGGGCCAACCCATTTTAGCAGCTCCTGGTTCCGAACCTTTTGGAAGGTTGTTGCCTGGGTTTTTACCAGTTTTGGGAACTTCAGGTTCCTTAACCGTTTTCCCCTGTTTCTTTTCTTTATATATTTTTTCTTTCGAGTAGTTATTTGATTTTCTATTTCATTTTTAAATCAAAATTTCAAATAAAAATGCACTTTCAAATATTGTTTGGATTTACCTAATTTTTTTAAAAAAATTTCTAAAATTGTATGCTATTCCAATGTTTTTCCAAATTAGTGACCTAATTCAAAAATATTTAGACATAAAAAATATTGATTTTTTAAAAAACTATTAAAAAATTCCTAGAAATATTCAGGTTTTTAGAAATTACTCAAAATTTAAAAAATTTCTCATAATTTCAAAAAATATTCAGTAATTTAAAAATCGTTTGTGTTTTAAAAATTGTTTGCAGTTTTTAAAATGATCGTGTTTTTTAAAAAAAGTTAGACTTTTATACGAAATGCCCACTGTTTCAGAAGATGTTCACGTTTTTGAAAAAGTGGTCAGAAATTGAAATAGGAAAATAATAATAATAAATGCTCACTCCATTACCCGATCGCTACAATGTGTCTGCTGCTCCAGTAGCTGGTTCGCTATAGTACATCGGCTTTCTACAGTGCACTGCAAGAGAAAAACAGACACTACCAGGCATTGGGAGGGATCCGGCCATTAGCATTCACACTGTGTGTTTCCCCTCCAGTTTGACGCCAGTAGCGTCAAATAGGAGGACGCCTGTAAACACGCCCATGTTCTGAGGTGCGCGCTTTTGGGATGGCCCCTGCGTGGGTGGGTCGCCTCTGTTTGCCTTTTTCTTTTTCAATATTTCTTTTTTTGTTTATCCTTCTTCTTTTACTTTTGTTCACTTCTTTTGGTATTCTGCTTGTTTAAAAAATATCTGCTGATCACTAATTTAAAAAATACAATATAACTTCTAAAATCTGTTCATAAATAAAAAATACTCCGGGCTTTAAATTTTTCATAAATTAGAAAATGTTCCTTGGTTTTCAAAAATAGTTCAAGCATTTTTTAAAATCCCCCAATTTCAAAATATGTTCATGAGTTGGAAATTTTTTCTGAATACATGAAGTTCACGAATTGAGAAAAAATATATGCTTTCTAAGCATTGTTCCCAAATATAAAAGAATGTTTGTCGATTCAATTTTTTCGCGAATTAATAAAATCATTGTCAGTTGTAAAAATGTTCCCAAAATTGTATAAATTGTTTGTGAATTTCGAAAATTTATTGATGAATTTCAAAAACGAATCCAATGTTCAAATGGAAAAATGAAACAAAATCCTCAAAAAAGTAGTTAAAAATAAAAACTGCTTAATGGATGGTCATAGAACCTTTCAAAAACCGGTGGGCGAAAAGCACGTGTATTCGTAAATATGGGCCAGCCCATCTCCGGTCAAGCTAACCGGGGGTTGTGTTTTCTCCCTATTCCATGACCTACAAGGGGAAATAAGGAGCCGCCCAAATAGGAAGTCCCACCATCCTTGTCTATATTACCCGAAATCAAGGCCATGCTATCTATGATTTTCCACTGTTGATAAAATAATAGGAACACCTATGTTTTGCTTAATGCAAGACGAAAGAAGGTTTCGTTGAAGGAGCCCTCTCCCACAAGTAATGGGCTCGCCCATCTTCTAGGTTAGTTCCTTTTTTATGTTTGCCCATTATCTCTTTTAGATTTTTATATTTTCGAATATATATTTTAAATGCATATATTCAAAAAATAATTTCTTCAAAATAATTAATACAAGGAATTTGTAAAATGTTAATACAGTGTAAATTACTTGTCAGCATCACTTTACAAAATTGTTCATATCTTTCAAAAACAATGCCCGTGACATTTTTCAAAAATTCACGAACTTCAAAAACATGTACATGGAATTTTTTCAAAGTCGTTTATACAATGTAATTTTTTTTGTTTAATTAAAAAAACGTGATATATGTTTTAAAAAATGTTTCAGATGTATATGTAAACTTACAATGTGTAGAAAAAAGCAGACATTATAACATATATTTGAAAAAAATAATTTGTACGAAAAAAGTATTAAACCTGTATAAAAATATTCTATATGGGTATTAAAATAGACGATGTGTACGAAAAAGGTAGACTTCAAAATATATATTTGAATTTTGTTATTAGTCATGTATTTGTAAAATATTAAATGTGTAATAATATTTTTTTGGATATATATGAAAATTTAGAATGTTTATGAAATTTCTAGACAGGTGATGGAAAAGGAAAAGGAAAAATAAGAAACTAAAGAATGAAACAATGAAAACATAAGGGAAAAAGAAAAACAAACTAAAAAAGCCAGAGAAAACCTGTGCAAAAAATAAAAGTAAAAAAACAAAAAACCCAAAGAGAACCGAGAAAGAAACGAAAAAAAGAAGAACATTGTAGAAAAAGCAATAAAAACCGAGAAAGACTAAGAAAACCAGTGATAAAAACAAAGGAAACTAGAGAAAAACGGTAAAGAAACAAAGAACACCGAAGGTAAAAATAAATATTGACCCATAAAAACCCAGAGCGAACGCAACCATTGAGCGAGTGACTAAATGCGTGGAAATGGTCCGGTCGATATACTGTAGTGCAGATGATAAAGCTTCAGACGAGCGTATTGTACGATTCGCTATAAGCAAAATATAGTTGGGGCGCTGTTCCCCGACCTACGCGGGAAATAGGAGTTGCCGAGGTAGGAAGTCCTACCGTCCATATCTCCAAAATCAAGTCCACGCCATCTATGGTTTTGCACTTGGGATGTGCCTCCGTGATTTTGCACTCGTTCAAGGCCCCTCATACGAACGAGAGGGTGGAGAGGCTAAAAAATATCGGGCCAGCAGCCCAAGTTACCCTTAGGATCCGGGCGCAACTATGTCTCGCTCAAGCGAGACAGTCAGCTTTCACAACCAGCGCGTGAGCAACCAGGTGCCTGCCTTATATTGGCCGCCCTAGTGCGCGGGAAGCCACTGCTGGATTTTTTCCTGTTGTTTTTTTACTGTTTTCTTCCCTTTTTACCCTTTTTCATTCTTCTAAATATTTTTAAATATAAAGATATATATTATAAAAAAAATTACATATTGTTTTTGGAAAATATAAATAATGCATTTGAAAAATGTTAAACAAAAGAAAACCAGAAAAAAGACTGCCACAAACTAGTACGTCGAGCGATCGATCAAGCGAGGAGAAGTGGGCCGGCCCATTACAACCCGCGCATAAAAACCTTCGGCGAGACGGATGGAGGACTCGCAATAAGCGAGATATAGTCGTCGCGCCGTTTCTCCTCACCGATCAAAACCTACCTGGGTCATCTAAAAAAGGATCAAATATTTATCCGGGTGTTTCTAATTTTTTCTACTGCTCGCTTGCGAAGGGAACATATCTAATATTTTCACCAAGTCCTATATGAGAAAAAAAACCATCATGCATTATGGAGTGAATTTTTTTGCCGTATGTCCAGTCCAAAGGAAATGCAAAGCCCGTTGAAAACAATTGAGTAAAATGCACTACAGGTACTTGAACTTGCGTCGCGAGCTCGAGTTGGTCACCGTACTTAGAAATACGGTCACTACGGTCACTATGTACGATGGGACGTGATTATACGGTCACTGTTCCATGTACAGAGACGGTACGCTGCCGACTGACCACTTGTTGACCAGTCCCCGTGGCCACGTGTTGTTTGGAGAAGCGAAGCGGTGCCCAGTTTACAAAAAAACCTCCCATCTTTGTTTCAATATCTGGTCGCCCTCCTACCTCTCCACCACCCCTGTCTCTCCACCTCCCATGTCTCGTCGTTTTGGTGGGTAGAGCCGACGGCGCGGCTGAGGAGGGGGCACTTGATCGCGGGCGAAGTGGTTGCGACGATTTTCGCTGTCGGTTTCGAAGGATCGGCCGCGGAGGAGGGTCTCGCCACCGTGGTGAAGGCAAGGCGGTGCCGCCATGGCTGCAGTTCGTCGGCCCGATGGATCCCCTGCCCCTGAGTACAGTAAGTTCAATTTTCTGGCCTATTTGACATCTAATCGAGTTACGTAGAGATTGATTTAGTTTGTGTACATTTCTGTTGAATTTGCTTGCATTGGAAGAAATTCTAGGGTTTTATTAACCGATTTGGGGGTTTATGCTAGGGTTTTTGCCACGGTTTGAAAAGTGGAATATAGGTTTGATTCTACATGCAATTGCGTATGTTAGTCATTGTTGTACCTAATTTGTCCTGAATTGCGTACTCATGGTGGACCAGGGTTCATAATTTCTGCTAGGGTTTTCGAGGAAGAATTGGGGTGTTACTGTAGGGTTTATGGTTCACATAAAAGGTTCAATTTCTGGTCAAGTTTGTTACAATCATTGGTCGGTCTATTCAATTTGTGTGCTTTTTTGTAACAGGAGCACGCAGTGAGAAATTCTCAGTGCTATTTCATCATGTTTTTTTTCATGGGTCAAGGAAGCAACAGAAGTTATGTCAATGGACATGAAGTGTGGTATGATCAAGTTGATAGGTTAACCTGGTCTCCAATCATGGTGGAGCATATGGTGGAGGAGATAGGATGGGAAATGGCTGGAAGGATAAAAGCATACTACTGCATTCCCATTCTTGACATCTACGAGAAATGCTTTGAGACAGATTAGGAGTGAGGAAGATACTGATCAAATGATGACATTTCTGTCAATAGGCCATCATTTCTGTGATATTTATCTGGACCATGATGACAGTTTGCATTCTAACAAGATACTGATGATGCAGTCAATAATCCAAGAGCTCATCTGCCACCAGTGTTCAGCCCTTCCAAAGAAAAGAGCACTACCAATCCCGAATCTAGCAATAGTGGAGCACATACAGAAGAACAAGACCCTATTCCAATTCAAATAGTTTATCCAAACAATGCAGAAGTTGCAGTTGATGATGGCAATCCATTCATCTTTGCATGGAGGACAGAGAACATTCAGTCAGACTCAGACCATTTGGATCATGTGCAGCAAGAGAGTTCTCTTGAGCCACAATAACATGCAGTACATTTGGATGCTAGTGGAGCAGAGGCAGAGAATAATGGAGTGGAGAGGGAGGAAGACGGGGATAGAGGAGCCAAGAGGGGAAGGAAAGAAGTGTTGTCAGCATTAGACGGTGACTCAGATGACAGTGATTTTGATCTAGCTGACATGTTTGATAGTGATTTTGATATCAGTGATGGGGATGATGATCTTTATGCTGACAATGTGGATGAAGATGAGCCAGTGCAGTCAAAGGCTAAGGTGAAGGGGGAGATGTAGGACAGGTCAAGCAAGGTGTTGAAGCAAAAGATGAATACATGTCTGATTATGAATCAGAAGGTGAGGACTTGTGGGCACCAGATTCAGATGATGAAACTCGGACCAACTTCAGAGCTTTCAGAAAGTAGGACCTTCACTGTCCAAAGTTCCATGTGGGTCAAGTATTTGAGAATGTTGAATTGTTAAGGAAATCTATAAAGGAGTATAGCTGCAAAAACAGAGTGGATGTGAAGTTGCCAGTGAATGACAAGAAGAGAGTAAAGGCAGTATGTGATGAGGATTGCACTTGGTATTTATGGGCATCATATGACAGTAGGACTAAATGCTTCATGGTCAAGAAGTATGTGGAAGAGCACATATGTTGCAAGAAATGGAAGATCAAAGCATTTACTACACCATTTCTTGCAAGGAAATATCTTGAGAGTTTTAGGGCAGATCAGGATATGAACTTGACACCAAGCAGTGGCACCTGACACCTGACACCAAGCAGGACTAAGCTACAAAGAATGGCACCTGACATCAAGCAGGACTAAGCTACAAAGGGCAAGGAGGTTTGATACGTCTCCGTCGTATCTACTTTTCCTAACGCTTTTCCTCTTGTTTTGGACTCTAATTTGCATGGTTTGAATGAAACTAACCCGGACTGACGCTGTTTTCAGCAGAACTACCATGGTGTTGTTTTTGTGCAGAAATAAAAGTTCTCGGATTGGAACGAAACTTTGCGAGGAATTTTTATACAATAAAAGATAATTTCTGGAGCCAAGAACCACCGGAGGTGGGCACCTGGGTGGGCAATCCACCAGGGCGTGCCACCCCCTCCAGGCACGCCCAGGTGGGTTGTCCCCACCTGGTGGCCCCGTAGACCCTGAAACCGACGCTATAAAATCCTATTTATCCAGAAAAAAATCAGGGAGGAAGAATTATTGCGTTCCACGAGACGGAGCCGCCGCTGTCTCCTATTCTTCATCGGGAGGCCAGATCTGGAGTGCGTTTAGGGCTCCGGAGAGGGGGATCTTCGATCTTTGTCATCACCAACCCTTCTCCATCGCCAATTCCATGATGCTCCCGCCCGGGAGTGAGTAATTCCTTTGTAGGCTCGCTGGTCGGTGAGGAGTTGTATGAGATTCATCATGTAATCAAGTTAGTTTTGTTAGGGCTTGATCCCTAGTATCCATTATGTTCTGAGATTGATGTTGCTATGACCTTGCCATGCTTAATGCTTGTCACTTTGGGCCCGGGTGCCATGATTTCAGATTTGAACCGTTTATGTTATCACCATTATATCTATGTTCTAGATCTGATCTTGCAAGTCATAGTCACCTACTACGTGTTATGATCCGGCAACCCCGGAGTGACAATAGTCGGGACACTTCCCGGTGATGACCGTAGTTTGAGGAGTTCATGTATTCACCGTGTGTTAATGTTTTGTTCCGATTCTCTATTAAAAGGAGGCCTTAATATCCCTTAGTTTCCAATAGGACCCCGCTGCCTAATACGTCTCTGTCGTATCTATAATTTTAGATTGTTTCATGCCAATATTACACAACTTTCACATATTTTTGGCAACATTTTATACGATTTATTGGACTAACCTATTGATCCAGTGCCCAGTGCCAGTTCCTGTTTGTTGCATGTTTTTTGTTTCGCAGAAAATCCATATCAAACGAAGTCCAAACGCGATAAAATTTTACGGAGAATTATTTTGGAATATATGTGATTTTTTGGACTTGGAATCAACACAAATGGGGGCCCACAGTGCCCACAAGACACCAGGGTACGCCCCAGGGGCCAGGCGCGTGGTGGTGGGTTGTGCTCACCTCGTATGTCGGTTGGGGCTCTACTTCGGGCGCAATGAAGCTTATATCCACAAAAAATCGAGTTAAAATCTCAGCGCAATCGGAGTTACGGATCTCCCGGAATATAAGAAACGATTTTCGGCCAGATCTGGGGAACGCGAAACAGAAGGGAACAGAGAGATAGATCCAATCTCGGAAGGGCTCCCGCCCCTCCACCGCCATGGAGGCCATGGACCAGAGGGGGAACTCTCCTCCCATCTAGGCGGGGAGGCCAAGGAAGAAGAAGGAGGAGGGGGGGGGGGGTTCTCTCCCCCTCTCTCCTGGTGGCGCCGGAGTGCCGCCGGGGCTAGGATCGTGATGACGATCTACATCAACAATCTTGCTACCATCAACACCAACTTTCTCCCCCTCTATGCAGCAGTGTAACACCCCTTCTCCCCGCTGTAATCTCTACTTAAACATGGTTCTCAACTCCATATATTATTTCCCAATGATATTTGGCTATCCTATGATGTTTGAGTAGATCCGTTTTGTCATATGGGTTAATCGTGATCTTGGTTGGTATGATTGAATATTTTATTTATGGTGCTGTCCTACGGTGCCCTCCGTCTCGCGCAAACGTGAGGGGCCCCCGCTGTAGGGTGTTGCAATACGTTCATGATTCGCTTATGGTGGGTTGCGAGAGTGACATAAGCTTAAACCCGAGTAGGTGGGTTGTTGCGTATGGGGTAAAGAGGACTTGATACTTAATGCTATGGTTGGGTTTCACGACCTTAATGATCTTTAGTAGTTGCAAATGCTTGCTAGAGTTCCAATCGTAAGTGCATATGATCCAAGTAGAGAAAGTATGTTAGCTCATGCCTCTCCCTCATGTAGAATTGCAAGAATGATTACCGGTACTTGTTATCGATTGCATAGGGACAAATGACTTTCTTGTTGACAAAAGCTATCCACTTTTATTGTCTTGCAATTTATTCGTAGTTTTATTCTCGCAAAGTACTTGTAGTTTTATTCTTCAAAATAGTTTCGTAATTGTTCTAGGTAAAGCAAAGGTTAAAGTGTGCGTAGAGTTGTATCGGTGGTCGATAGAACTTGAGGGAATATTTGTTCTGCCTTTAGCTCCCCGTTGGGTTCGACACTCTTATTTATCGAAGAAGGCTACAAATGATCCCTATACTTGTCGGTTATCAAGACCTTTTTCTGGCGCCGTTGCCGGGGAGCAATAGTGTGGGGTGAATATTCTCGTGTGTGCTTGTTTGCTTTATCACTAAGTAGTTTTATTTTTTTGCTTTTGTTTTCTGTCTTTAGTTATGGGTAGGAAACGCAAAATACCAAAAAAAATTAGTTGTACCTACTAAACCAATGGTTGAAGAACCACCCAAAATCTATCGCACTACCGAAGCTTTCTATTTGGATCATCTTCGATCCATTTGTGCTCGTGCTGAAAACCCAACTGTCGGTGTCAAAACCGGCCGATCTCGGGTAGGGGGTCCCGAACTGTGCGTCTGAGGATCGAAGGTAACAGGAGACAAAGGGGACACGGTGTTTAGCCAGGTTTGGGCCCTCTTAATGGAGGTAAATCCCTACTTCCTGCTTGATTGACTTTGATGAGTATAGGGGTTACAAGAGTTGATCTACCTCGAGATTGTAATGGCTAAACCCTAGCTGTCTAGCCTATGTGAATTCTGATAGCCTCTACGGACTAAACCCTCTGGTTTATACACACACCGGAGGGGTCTAGGGTTGTACAGAGTCGGTTTGTGGAGGAAGGAATTTACATATCCGTACACCAATCTTGCCGTCCACGCATAGGAGAGTCCTATCCGGACACGGGGGGAAGGTCTTCTGCCTTGTATCTTCATGGCCCATTGGTCTGGCCCATATCACACAGCCTGGACACCGGAGGACCCCCTAATCTAGGAGTCCGTCAGTAGCCCCTGAACCAGTCTTCAATGACGATATATTCGGAATGCGGGTTGTCTTCGGCATTGCAAGGCGGGTTCCTCCTCCTGAATACTCCAAAGCAATCTTCTGAACAAAAGAATTATATCCGGCTCTATATAACAGTCACAACCCTTTGCCATGAAGGCAAAATATGTAATCAAAATAATGTGTGTCAACGGACAACTTTTCGGCGAAACATTACGCCTGGCCTCTTAACATTTTGAATCTTTTTTTCGCCTCCCGCTTCGCGTTTCGAGGCACAGCCTCTATCGACACATCTTGTCAAAACAGAGATCATGTCCGCTTATCGTGGGATCCTCATCAATACGGTTTTGGGTAATCCAACTGTGTCATTCGCACGACCCCTTGGGAACATGCAGGTTTTAAGGCTTGAGGGGGGCGTTTGATATTCACTGCCTATATAAGAGGATAAAGATTCCCCCTTTTCCCACGCCTTCATCCTTCTCCTATTTTCCCATCTTCGAGCTCCTGCGCTCAAGCTTCAATCTTTTCCACCGCCACCATCCTCTCCAGCCATGTCTGGATCCGGTTCGAAAGGCAAGTGGGAGGCCTCCTCCATCACTGAGAGGGACGCCAAGGAGCTCTGGGAGGCGGGATATCTGTCTGCGGACATCGCTCACAGGCTCCCCGCAAAGGACCAAGTCATCCCCACTCCGGAGCCCTGCGAAAGGGTTGTATTCATCCCCCACTTTCTCTGCGGGCTAGGATTTCCCCTCCACCCGTTCGTCCGGGGCCTCATGTTCTACTACGGGCTAGATTTCCATGATCTAGCCCCAAATTCTTTCCTTCACATCTCGGCGTTCATCATCGTGTGTGAAGCACTACTCCGCACCCCCCACACTTCGCCTATGGCTAAAAGTCTTCAATCTGAAGCCGAAGGTGGTCGACGGGCAGCATGCGGACTGCGGCGGCGCCATGGTGAGCAAACTCCCCAATGTTGTTTGGCCTAAGGGGGCCTTCGTGGGGACTGTCAAGGTATGGCAGCAGGAGTGGTTTTACATCACCGAACCACGCGACGCCAAGTGGGCGGCCACTCCTGAGTTTAGATCCGGACCCCCTATGCGGCTCACTTCATGGACCACCAAGGGTCTGGACTGGGGATCCACAGCGGAAGTATTGATGCTGCAAAAGCGCATCACAAACATGATAGGCAAGAACACCAGTCTCACCAACGTGATTCAGGTGATGCTTTTCCGTCGGATTCTTCCCTGCCAGCTCCGGCCCTCTCACATGTGGGAGTTCAATCTGGAAGATCCATGGACCCTGAAGAGCTTCTTCGGCACAACGCATGAAGACATCTGGAAGCTGCTATTCAAGGCCCAAAAAGCGTGGCCGAACATTGGTCTTCACAGCGAGAATCTGGCCACACCAGTAAGTATTATTTTCCCGAACATATATTCGGTCAATGAATACTTTAATCATAACGAGTTTTCTGTCCCTTGTATAGGGTTGGATAGCGAAGGCGGAGCGGATTAAGTGTCCGGCCCCGCTGCCTGAAGACCCAGCCGAACCCCAGCTGAGAAGATGCTGGTCCCGGCGCCATATCAGGCGCCGGAGAAGAAGGCCAAGAAGAAGAAGGGCAAGGAGGCCAAGGGCGGCCTCCGCCACAAGGGTACTTCGGACGCAATGTCCGGAGAGACCAAAATCCCCTCCTCCCACGAGGGAGATGAAGACGAAGAGGAGGAGGAAGCGGAAAGCGACTCCCCTCTTAAGGGGAGGAAGAAGAAGAGGGCAGCGTCCACAGACCCAGAGGAGGAGGCGCCCAAGAGGGGGAAGATGGCCCTCTCGGATGGTTCAGATTCGGAGGCCGAACCCATCAAGAAACTTCCCAGGGTGAAGCCCCTGGCCGAATCGTAAGTGTCAAAGGATTTATTGTATGTCTCCGGCCCTTTATGGTTTTATAGTATAACATATTACACCGTATGCCTTTCAGTCCTGCTCGCGACCTTCCCAATCCTTCACTATCTGAGGGGAGTTCACTGCCGCCCGAGATGGTAGAGAGCGAGACGCCTCCGCGAGCCTCTCCGCCAATCATCGCAGATGACACCGAGGTGTTGTCCCGAAGGACCTCTCCAGGCCGTGAAGGGGTGGGCGAGGCTGCCGAAACGGCGGCCGAGGGTAATACCTCGGTTGCCGAAGACATGGGGGGTGCGGTCCCCATGGTGACCGACGGCGGGGGCCTTGACCAGTCCGGCCCCCAGCCGGACATCATTCCGAAGACCCATACGGCTCCGGAATCGGGCGAGCGGCCCCCTTTGAAAGAGGGGGAGCATCAGCTCCGACAGTGACCTCCACTAATCCGGAGGCGCCGAATGCTCTGGTGGAAGCACTACGACGTGCTTCCATCATGGAGGAGCACCGCACCCTGATGGGTGTGGTGGCTGAGAAGGTTCAGTCCGCCAAGAGCGGGCTGAACGAGGCCTTCACCAGCCTACTAACAGGCTTCAAGGTATGCGACGTAATGCTCTAGACGCTTTTCATATGAAGGAAATATACCTGTATATAGATAGTAGCCCCTGAGACGCTGTCTGGCTTTTGAGAAAAGCCGAACAGAGGATCACATAGTATTTGGAAAAGGTGACATACTTATATATTTCCTAACAGGCCTCCCTGTTGGCAGCAACCGCCCAGGCCACTGAAGTTTCCGAACTCAATCGAAAACTGAAGCTGGCTGATGATGAGATCGGCCACATTAACAAATGGTTCGATGAGACGCAAGGTATGCGTGTATGTTAAAAGAGTTTGATCATACATCTGAAGTGATATGAAAATTCGGAGTGTAACTCATGTTCTGCTGTGATTATGAGTGCAGGTAGCGCGGCCGAGGACGAGACCCTCAAGAGCGCCCTTGCCCAAGCCAAGGAGGAGGCAAAGGCGAGCAAAGCGGCCACTGCCAAAGCGGCTGAGGAATTAAAGACTGCACAGGTCGCCCGCCGCCAGCATGAAGAGAGGGTGGCCGAAGTGGAGCAAGAGCTGAAGGACGCCGTCGGCAAATGCGAGGCTTTGGAGGAGAAGACTACGCCCAAGCGGACGAACTCGCCAAAGCCCTCCATGAGGCCAAGGAGGCACGTACCGAGTCCCGGAGTGCTCGTGAAGAGATCCGGCAGGCCGAATAGATAGCGGCTGGTAAGCCCTTTCTTTTGTAGAGTATATTTGGGGGTCAAAGATATTCCTTGCTCACTCGACTGTGGAGTTCTCCAGATGCCTTTGCGGATCTTCCGAGGAGTGCTACCGACGCTGCGCAGTTTTTCCGAGCCCAGGAGGGGAACACGACAGAGAAGCTGTTCCGGAGCATCCGATGCTATTGAACAACTAGATGATTCAACTGTCGAAGCTGCATAGGATGTCCGGCCTGGCCATAAAGGACATCATAGTCTGACTTTGGCCAGTCAAACCTATTCCGAGCAGCTACTTCGGCTTGGTGAGGTGACTCGTTGATGCGCTGCCCCGAGTTGAAGCTGTGAAGCACTCGACGTGCATAGAGGGTGCGCGGATGGCCTTTGCCCATGTCAAGACGCACTGGGTGAAGATGAAGGCCGCCGATGTGGCAACCGCAGGACCACCTGAAGGCAAGGACCATCGCAAGCTGGAGAGGTACTTTGAAGATGTACTAGCAGGTGCCTGAATAGTAGAGGGCCAATGCTCAAAGAATGTTATGTTTGAGTTAATGTACCGGGGCTGTCCAAACTTTGTTTTATGAGCCCAGGCTTGTAATATATTTAAGTCTTTATCTGAAATTATTTTCGTCCTGTGCGCCCATGTCAATTCTGAAAGTTTGCTAGTTGTCGGCTTCAGCCACCACGTAGATGCTACGGGGGTGTTCGGTATAGCGCGCGATCACACTTGACCCAACGTCTTGGTCCGTAAAGGAGGTGTCTGCGCAGCGAACCAGGCAATCAGACTATGCGGCTTTATTACTTTCACTTAGCCATAGGAGTTTGATAGTGGGGCTAAGTACAAGCCCCTGGTGCGTATGTGGCCATCCGAACTAGGATGCCTTAGGCGCATGACTGAGTGAAGGCCAGCCCTTCGTATAATACAAAGTAAATCACAAAAGATTTCTAGCAAGTCACCGAATCGACGATCAGCTCTCGCCATATCATGAAAGTCAGTTTTTGGCTTTCTCTACTGAGGTGTTTGACCGGACGAACCAGAAACACAATCGCAGTAGTTCTCCCTTTACTACCTTAGCCGAACGAGCGGAACGTAAGGTGGTAATCACAGAAGCCGGGCAACCCAACTATTGACCAAAGACATGATTCGGAGCTGATGCATATAATGCAATATTCGGGACGCCGAAGTATACCCCAGAGGTGTTCGGACTTTTGAAAATATACGTGGCCGAATAGAACCCCCGGTATTTAGGCCGGGCCAAAGTATGTCTGGCAATCTGAAGCAAGGAGGGAATACAGATGGTAAAATAAACCAATACCGAATAGGGGCGATGGTAAGAAATCCTTTGAGAGGAGCCGTCGATGGTCGTTTATATGAAAAGGGGCCCGGAAAGATCCCTTGCACGACCATAGGGTAGCTAGGTTTTAATGAACCTATAGTAAGCAGGAAAAAAGATCGAAAAAGTTAAGGTCAGAATAGGGTCAAGCCACACTATAGACCTTGTCCGCAGTGTGCCTCTGACGTTGCCCAGGGTATTTTGAGTGCGTAATTATGCACACACGGTACATATGCCGCGGTTGTGTGGGGCGATCGGCGGAGGCAAGACTGCTAGTCTATCTCTAGATCTACCGAGCTGTCATTCTGCAGAGTAGGCCGGACTCGTTTAGCGGTGTCCGGGGCCTTGATGACCGATGAAGTGTTCGGCTTGATGAGGCTGCTCTGCACCTCGGTTGCGAGGGCCGCAGTGTGCTCCTCAGTATGGAGGGAGCACTCCATGTTTCCATTGACTGTGATAATGCCATGCGGTCCGGGCATTTTGAGCTTTAAGTACGCGTAGTGCGGGACTGTGTTGAAACGGGCGAAGGCAGTTCATCCGAGCAGTGCATGATAACCGTTGCGAAAGGGGACAATGTCGAAGATCAAGTCTTCACTTCGGAAGTTACCCAGTGAACCGAAGACTACTTCCAATGTTAATGAACCCGTACAGCGGGCCTCTACGCCGGGTATCACTCCTTTAAAGGTAGTGTTACTAGGCTTGATTCTTGACGGGTCGATACCCATTTTACAAACAGTGTCTTGATAAATCAAGTTAAGACTGCTGCCGCCGTCCGTAAGGACGCGAGTGAGATGGTATCCATCAATAATTGGGTCGAGTACTAGGGTCGCCGAACCTCCATGATGGATACTGGTCGGGTGGTCCTTGCGATCGAAGGTGATCGGGCAAGCCGACCATGGGTTGAATTTTGGGGCGACAGGCTCTACAGCGTAGATGTACCTCAGTGCGCGCTTGCGCTCCTTCTTGGGGATATGCGTGACATATATCATATTCACTATTTTCACCTCAGGGGGAAATTTCTTCTGTCCCCCTATGTTCGGTGGCGGGACTCATCATCGTCCTCGCTTGGCGGCCCGTTCCCCTTATGTTTGGTATTTAAATTACCGCCTATTTAAAGACCCAACAGTTTCTATTGGAATGATTAGCAGGCTTGTCGGGGGTGCCATGAATCTGGCAAGGTCGGTCGAGTATTTTGTCCAAATTAGATGGATCGTCCCTATTTCCTTTGAATGGCTTATTCCGCTGATCGGGTTTAGAGCCACTGAATCCGGCGTTGACCGCTGTATCTTCAGTTTCTTCATAGTTGTTCTGACGCTTATGTTTGTTTCGTCGTGGCCTTCCGTTGCCATCCCTGGCTTCGGAGGTGCCAGGGTCACTGGTACTGTTACTTCTATGAGCTAACCAGCTATCTTCTCCCGCCCAGAAGCGGGTCATGAGTGCGGTAAGGGCTGCCATAAACTTCGTGTTAGGATTCCGATTCCAAGTCACATCGATCTAGCCGGTAACACCTCATATCACTTTGCGGCCTCACGCACGGTATTCCCACGGGTGTCGCCTTACCATGGCCCGGGACCGTTTGCGCCTTTTGGCTCACGTATATGATAGTGTCGCTAGCATCCATATGACAGAGAATCCGGGCCGACATGACTTGTCGTGAACCCAAAGTGGCACTAACTTACGGGGACAGGCATACATGAATCAACATCGAGCATGTCGGTCAGCAGCGTGCGAATCCGGGCTGTAGCACTGGGCTAACAGGACTCCGGTGAACCGGGCTGTAGCAGGCTAGGCAGGACTCCGGATGTCACCGCGTGACATTTCCCCGAAGGGACAGACACAGGAACGAAGTGAATCACATGCCGGCCAGTCAAGTGTTCCGGAGTAGTAGTGCTGGGCTAGCAGGACTCCGGTGAACCGGGCTGTAGCGGACTACTATGGCTCATGGAAGCACAAGACTACATTTCCCCATAAGAGAGGCTACCAAGGATAAACAACTAGGTTGTCGGATCCCACACATACCAAGCATTTCAATCATACACACAATATGCTCGATATGTGTAAATACAACATGGCATCACAACATAACTCTACGGCCCAAGTATTTATTCATTAGGCTTCAAGGGGCCAAGTATTACAAACACGGGTCTCATGACCCCACATACAGAGCATACAAGCAACAAGCGGAAGCAATACTTGTCTGAGTACAGACAACTACAAATGAAGAAGGCTGGAAAGCCTGACTATCTACAAGACCCCCCAAGGGTACAAGATTGTAGCTGAGGTAACAAGCTAAACGTCGGAGTCCACGCGGAACTACTAGTGAGACTGAAGTCTCTCTGCAAAACATAAAATAAGAAAACGTGAGTACAAATGTACCCAGCAAGACTTACATCAGAACTAGCTACATATGCATCGGTATCAATAAAGGGGGTGGTGGAGTTTAACTGCAGCAAGCTAGCTTTGACTCGGTGGCTATCCTAAACTACGACTGCTGGTAACTCTTTTGAGGTGGCGCACACGAGTCCACATATTCACCATATCAATACACCACTATGGATCCGCTCCCGTCTCCCTACGAGAAGGCCATCCATAGCACTCACACTTATCTTGCGCATTTTAGAGTATCCACTTTCACTTGTCTATGAACTGTACAGGCAACCCAGAAGTCCTTTACCGCGGACACGGCTATTCGAATAGATCATGTTAACCCTGCATGGGTGTACTTCTTCACACACGCTCTCGCCACTTACCACCATGTACACGTCGTGTATCTCGACAACCTTCAAGCGGAAGCCTGGCGAGGGAGTCGGCAATGACCTGACTAACCACACAAGTCTCTAGTCCAGGTTTATCGCCTATTCGGGTTCCATCCGCAAGGAGATCCGCCCGGGGTGTCGCTCACGGCCCCAAACGACGTGAGCAGGGTTCCCAAGCCCACCATCCGGGTGCCACTTGGTACACCGGGCCACTGTGCCTAGTCTGTCCCAAGCCCACCTGTACCGGGTGCCACTTGGTAGACTACTAACACTACCTACAAACACCAGAAACTAGTTGCAACTCCTGGACAAAGATCAGGTTGATTAATAAGTCGAGGGAGCTTGGAGCGCCCGGAGCCCAATGTGTGGTAGTAACTGTTCATGGATCACAAACACAGAACTCGGTTCTTGAGGACGGCTTCAATGAGACAACCCACCATGTACTCCTACATGGCCTCTCACCGATACCTTTACCAAATCGTGTTCACGCACTTAGCTCACAACAGTAGGACATGTTCACACACCTCTAATTCATCCCCGATGAATCAGACCTGACTCAACTCTAAGCAGTAGCAGGCATGAAAAATAAGCATGGATGAGTAGGCACATCAGGGCTCAAACAACTCCTACTCATGCTAGTGGGTTTCATCTATTTACTGTGGCAATGACAGGTCATGCAGAGGAAAGGGGTTTAACTACCGCATCATGTAACAGTTGAATCATTGTTGTCCTAATGCAGTAAAAGAGAGCAGGAGCGAGAGAGTGGGATTGTATCGGAATGAACAAGGGGGTTTTGATTGCCTGGCACTTCTGAAGATAGTATAGCTCTTCATCGGTGTCATCGAACTCATCGTCGAAACCACGTCTACTGAGAGGGGACAAACACTGGCAAACAAGAGGGAACACAATCAATGCAATGCAATAATATGATGCATGATCATGACATGTCAAGAATGTTATGATTTACACTAATGCATCTAGCAACAGTTTAAATGAAGTCCATATGAACTAAGAGTTCATATGCAAACTCCATATCTAGCATTTAAAATGCCATTATCATGTTTTCACCTATACAGCAGGTATAACTTAGTTCTACATGCATGAAAATGATACAGATGGATAGATTGCATTTTTCTGATAATTTTTCATATATAAATTATTTCATTTGGAGTTATGGTTTAATTTCTATGATTTTTAGAAGTTTATACTATTTTCTGGAATTTTCTGGTTTATTTTAATCCAGAAAATGTATAACTGCGTCAGCATGATGTTGCTGTGACATCATCAAGTCAACATGGGCGGTCCAGGTCAAACCTGACCTGTGGGGCCCGCACGTCAATGTGACAAGGCAGGAACAGAGGCTGACCAGTGGGGCCAGGTCAATGCTGACTGGGCCGGTCAAACCTGACAGCCAGGGCCCACTGGACTTAATATAATCCTAAACAGAAACTGATCCAGGTTAATTAAGGGCGTGGGGCCCGTCTATAAGTGGGTCATGGGGTTAATTAGCAGGTGATTAACTGCTAATGACGCGCCACGTCGTCATCGCCGGACTCTGGCCGGCGGCGACCATTCCGCGCGGCGGAGCTGCTGCTCGGCGCTGCTAGGGGCTGCGTTTAGGTGCGGGGAGACTACCAGGAGGAAGCCCATGCTCTTCCGCATCGAACGGAGCAGGTAGGAGCGGACGGGGTGCGGTGTGCTCGCCGGAGTCGAGCTCGCGGCGGCCGCCGGAGTTCGGGTGAGCTCAAGCAGGTGGTTGTAGGGCACGTGGGGAGGAGCTGGTGCTGGCTACGGGCTCCTTGAGATGCGTTGAGCTCGGTGGTGTGCTCAGCTTGGACGAAGGCGAGCTAAAATGACGGTGGCGACATGACCAGCGCCGGCGAGGTCTCGGCATCGACGGAGATGGGGGCTATGCTAGGCTATCGAGCACGGGGAAGGGGGGGGGGCGGGTTCGGTAGAGGAGCTCACGGCGAGGTCGTCGGTGATCCCAGCGTGCTCGGGGACGGCTTGGTGACGACGAATCGGTCGACGGCGGCCGTCGGTGCAGAGGACGAAGATGGCGTCGATGAGGGCGCTCCAGGGTGTCCGGCGTCGTGTGGCTCGGCGGGGAGGACGACGACGTCGTGTCAGAGCTCGGGGTTGTGTCGGAGAGGTTCGGGGATGGCTGTGGCCGCGGTAATCGGCGTCGGTGGCGACGAGCTTGCTCGGTTGCGTGCGAGGGAGAGAGCAGAGGAGGGGAAAGCACGGGGAGAGGTCGAGGGGATTCGAGGGGTGCGTCGTGGCGACGTCCAGAGAGGCCAGAGCGTCGAGGGGGAGGGGCAAGCAGGCAGGTGGCGTGGCGCCCATGCGCGCGGGCGGCGAGTACGTGCCCCTCGTCCTTCTGTCGTCGCCAGGAGGACGATGACTGGCGGTTGGGCCAGTGGGCCGCACAGTGCTGGGCCGGCTGGAGACGCGAGGTAAGTTTCTCCTTTTCTCTATTTTGTTTCTGTTTTCTATTTCTGACATTTGTTTTAATTTGGTTTTTGAACCAAACTAATTTTGTTGCTTCTGATAAATTTTGTAGGGACTAAAAGGATTATTCCAAAGCCCCTCAACAAAAATCAGAATTATTGGAGCAATAAAGTATTTATAGTATTTATTTGCTCCAATTCAAAATACAATATGTGTTAATTCAACAATCCAAAATGTCATGCAAAAATGTGCATCACCTCTGGAATGTTGTTTCCAGCATTTTCCAAAAATGATGAACATTTTTGAAGGCCATTTGGGTTCACTGAAAAATATTTTAGTTGAACCTGGTGGATTCCTTTTTTATGCTAGGGTTTGAACATCCCCCATTTCAAATTCATTTGAAAATTTAAACATGATGCACACATGAAGGGCTAGCCTAGTGCATACCAGGACTAGGGATGTGACAACTCGCCCCCACTAAACAAGAATCTCGTCCCGAGATTCAAGACATGAGGTAAGAGGAAAGGGGGTCACAAAACTATCATGATCTTCAGGATCCAACTGCCCTTCTCGAAGATGTTGATTCATTCCATCATCTTGGTTTTGACATCTTTCCTTCGATATCTTCACTCGACACGACTACTGAAAGAGAGGGAAACTCTACAGGATTCGATCTTCATGAAGATCAAGCGAACCATGATCAACTCACGGAATGAGACGTTGAATCACCTCTTGAGCTGAGACACAAACACACTTCAAGAGGGATGGAAACAAACAGATGACGAATGTTCAAATTGGTAGGAAACGATTCCACGCTTAAATAAAATGGTGCATGGTTTCAAAGTAGCGAGGAAATAATTGCCATGATTCCATAATGGGGGGAAGGTGACTCGTAGAATTATTCCCTTAAGTGGCAAAACAATTAATTTTGATATCTAGATCATTGGAACTCTTCACACCAGCCTGAGGCGATTCATAAATGATCGTTTCAAGGAGTTTGAAGAAATGGCATACTCAGACTAGAATGGATGATGTGGACTACCTTGTTGAAGACAACGCAATGGATGATTTTTGCTTATCATCGAAAATGGATGGGACCCATGGTAGGACCATTTCTGAAGATGATCCTGAACAGCAATTACTGCGAAGGGCAGCCCATGGGGAATTGGCACAATAGCAGTGTAAGCTGGGAACAAAATGCGAATGATGGGAATGTTCCAACCATCACATCTGCCGGAGATTCAGATCTGGTTAATAACAGGATACTTCAGACTCAACATGTCTAAAAAGAAAGTTTGCAACACAAATCGACGAGATAACATTGCGAGATTCTCGGGAAATGAACTACGATAGCAAGCTCCAAAACATGAGCCGGTTATGCTACATACATGTGAACATGTTGTCGAAGACAAGAATGACCACATAGTAGTCTTATAATAAAACACTATCGAGTTCAGGTTAGGATCCCATCATCGAGGATATCGAAGTCCTTACATAAGTCCAGATTAGCTCTTAAGAAGGAACTTCTTCTCCTTGAACAAGTCAATCAGTGGCTTGCTATGCTAGGAATACATATGGAATGAAGGTTGCAAGTCTCTAGACCACAGAATACTTCGCACATATGCATGACTGACTTGGGATGATTCCAGAGGAAGCAAAACAAACTTTCTCAAATTCACGGCGGCAACTTGCATCAACTGCACATGAATTAGAGGAAGTCACTTCTTTCATCCAAACATATGCTTCATGAGTTAGCATGAAGAAATGCTTTCAAAGTTTCCAACACTAGCTTAATGTTCAACATGAATCATGGACAAGATGAAAATATTGCCGATGGGCTCAACAACAGGTCATCCAGATTTCCATGAAGATGGAATTCCACAACTATGTGAACAAAGCGATAGCATTGGTCAGACCCAAAAGATATAATGGTGTATGCTCGAGGAATCTACCACAAGTAAGACAACATTATGAACATCATTGGTTCTGATTTGATTTGAGGATAGCCCACACTCAAATCAAAGTTTGGACAAGACAATAGATCCAACAATTTATCACAAGGATCAATCAATGAAGATATCATCTTTCTTCAACACACACACACACACAAGGATATCCCTTTGAAAATGAACTAAATCAGGCAGCTTTTATCCTCCAACGCTCCAAGTTGTTGTTTAACTTAACCAACTAGCTCAGGGGTACCCAACACAGATTCTTGGAGAAGGGGTGGTTACAAGGAACCAACTTGATCACGAGCTCAACATAGCGGTCAAGGAATAGCCTGGTGATACTTCCGAGAAGATATTCAGAAAATCACGAACCACCGATATGTTACTAAGCTCGAGAACAATCTTGCTTTTCAGGCAAGACGATGTGGTCAAGAGAGTGATGATTGACACTATCCCTAACCCATTGATCGAAGAGTGCACCGAAAATAAGGACTAGGTAGCACAATCAGTCCTAGTATGGTGATTCAAATAATCAACACACTAAGAATGAAATTATTGTCCTTTAACTACCAAGCAACGGGGTTGCTAAGAGTATTGATTTCACACATCATAGTTCACTTGTCGGCATTCCGGTTGCAACAACACTGAGACCGAGGAATGAAGAACGATGGCGAGAAGTATCAGTTCGTCAAGAATTCATAAGACATGGTGCAATTCCCATGATATTCTTGAAATAAAGGGGGTAATACTCCAGGGTAGGACAGAACAAAAGCTGGATTGACATCTTGATCTGTGGAATACAACTACTTTGACCCAATCCTAGATATGGATAAGGTATCGGAGTTTGTTTCTCCTAGTCATTCCGGGATAGAATGGCTTGACGAAATGCAAGAGTAAAGGCAACGATGAACGAATGCACGCATACTCTTGACTATCAATTGATAGACGGAGGTTAGAAACAACTAAGGAGGCACAACTCAAAGGAACATATATCTTTCTGAGTTGTGGATGCATAGATTAGTATGTCAAGCAAAGCTCAACATTTCTTCCGGATAACCCATGCAGAAAAGTAGAACTGGCAGAATCACAATGTAGAATGGAGAACCCATTAAGAGCACTCTGGTTGTGATCTTTTGGTTCAGAAGAACTTCTGCCATAAGCAGTTCATGGTATTTGGAAGAAGGAAATACCACGGACCTCGAGGACTATCACAAAGGTTACTAACATCCTAAAGGTACGAGCAACACTATCAACACGAGGTAAGTAGAGTGAATCTTGGGCTTAAGAACCCAGAGATAGAAGGCCTACTAACTAAATGGCATCACGGGATGCCTTCGAGTATGACGGCCAGAATTATCACAGTGGGAACACAAAACATGGCCATATTACCAGGTGATCCTCGAAGATGCCTAGGGTCATAATACTAGTTCCAACATATATGTCAAGGCAAGGAGTACCTCAACAGATGATTAGTGTACTTATTCTGACCAAAAGGACATCGGGAACATGAAGGAAGAATTTGCAAATGCATCAGATAGTTTAGAAACCTGGGATGACTCGGACATCATAACGGCTGTAAATGCTCAAAAAGATTTGAGACATCCTGCAAAAATGGTGGCATAATGATGTCTACTACACAACCTTCTTGTAGACGTTGTTGGGCCTCCAAGTGCACAGGTTTGTAGGACAGTAGCAAATTTCCCTCAAGTGGATGACCTAAGGTTTATCAATCCGTGGGAGGCGTAGGATGAAGATGGTCTCTCTCAAGCAACCCTGCAACCAAATAACAAAGAGTCTCTTGTGTCCCCAACACACCCAATACAATGGTAAATTGTATAGGTGCACTAGTTCGGCGAAGAGATGGTGATACAAGTGCAATATGGATGGTAGATATAGGTTTTTGTAATCTAAAAATATAAAAACAGCAAGGTAACTAATGATAAAAGTGAGCGTAAACGGTATTGCAATGGTAGGAAACAAGGCCTAGGGTTCATACTTTCACTAGTGCAAGTTCTCTCAACAATAATAACATAACTGGATCATATAACTATCCCTCAACATGCAACAAAGAGTCAGTCCAAAGTCACTAATAGAGGAGAACAAACGAAGAGATTATGGTTGGGTACGAAACCACCTCAAAGTTATCCTTTCTGATCGATCTATTCAAGAGTCCATAGTAAAATAACATGAAGCTATTCTTTCCGTTCGATCTATCATAGAGTTTGTACTAGAATAACACCTTAAGACACAAATCAACCAAAACCCTAATGTCACCTAGATACTCCAATGTCACCTCAAGTATCCGTGGGTATGATTATACGATATGCATCACACAATCTCAGATTCATCTATTCAACCAACACAAAGTACTTCAAAGAGTGCCCCAAAGTTTCTACCGGAGAGTCAAGATGAAAACATGTGCCAACTGCATAAGTTCATTGAACCCGCAAGTTGATCACCAAAACATACATCAAGTAGATCACGTGAATATCCCATTGTCACCACAGATAAGCACGGCAAGACATACATCAAGTGTTCTCAAATCCTTAAAGACTCAATCCGACAAGACAACTTCAAAGGGAAAACTCAATCCATTACAAGAGAGTAGAGGGGGAGAAACATCATAAGATCCAACTAAAATAGCAAAGCTCGCGATACATCAAGATCGTACCACCTCAAGAACACGAGAGAGAGAGAGAGATCAAACACATAGCTACTGGTACATACCCTCAGCCCCGAGGGTGAACTACTCCCTCCTCGTCATGGAGAGCACCGGGATGATGAAGATGGCCACCGGTGAGGGATCCCCCCTCCGGCAGGGTGCCGGAACAGGGCCCCGATTGGATTTTGGTGGCTACAGAGGCTTGCGGCGGCGGAACTCCCGATCTATTCTGCTCTCCGAAGGTTTTAGGGTATATTGGTATATATAGGAGGAAGAAATACGTCAGGGCAGCCACGAGGGGCCCACAAGGGTGGAGGGCGCGCCCAGGGGGGTGGGCGCGCCCCCTGCCTCGTGCCTTCCTCGTTGATTCCCTGACGTGCACTCCAAGTCCCCTGGATTGCTTCCGTTCCAAAAATAACTTTCCCGAAGGTTTCATTCCGTTTGGACTCCGTTTGATATTCATTTTTTGCGAAACACTGAAACAAGGAAAAACAGAAACTGGCACTGGGCTCTGGGTTAATAGGTTAGTCCCAAAAATAATATAAAAGTGCATAATAAAGCCCATAAACATCCAAAACAGATAATATAATAGCATGGAACAATCAAAAATTATAGATACGTTGGAGATGTATCAGCATCCCCAAGCTTAATTCCTGCTCGTCCTCGAGTAGGTAAATGATAAAAACAAATTTTTTGATGTGGAATGCTACTGGGCATAATTTCAATGTAATTCTTCTTAATTGTGGTATGAATATTCAGATCCGAAAGATTCAAGATAAAAGTTCATATTGACATAAAAGTATTAATACTTCAAGCATACTAACTAAGCAATTATGTCCTCTCAAAATAACATGGCCAAAGAAAGTTCATCCCTACAAAATCATATAGTTTAGTCATGCTCCATTTTCGTCACACAAGAATGCTCTCATCATGCACAACCCCGATGACAAGCCAAGCAATTGTTTCATACTTTAGTAATTTCAAACTTTTTTAACCTTCACGCAATACATGAGCGTGAGCCATGGATATAACACTATGGGTGGAATAGAATATAATGATGGGGGTTACGTGGAGAAGACAAAAAAAGGAGAAAGTCTCACATCAACGCGGCTAATCAATGAGCTATGGAGATGCCCATCGATTGATGTTAATGCAAGGAGTAGGGATTGCCATGCAACGTATGCACTAGAGCTATACATGTATGAAAGCGCAACAAAAGAAACTAAGTGGGTGTGCATCCAACTTGCTTGCTCACGAAGACCTAGGGCATTTGAGGAAGCCCATTGTTGGTGATACAAGTGCAATACGGATGGTAGATATAGGTTTTTGTGATCTAAAAATATAAAAACAGCAAGGTAACTAATGATAAAAGTGAGCACAAACGGTATTGCAATGCTTCGAAACAAGGCCTAGGGTTCATACTTTCACTAGTGCAAGTTCTCTCAACAATAATAACATATTTGGATCATATAACAATCCCTCAACATGTAACAAAGAGTCACTCCAAAGTCACTAATAGCGGAGAACAAACGAAGAGATTATTGTAGGGTACGAAACCACCTCAAAGTTATCCTTTCTGATCGATCTATTCAAGAGTCCGTAGTAAAATAACACGAAGCTATTCTTACCGTTCGATCTATCCTAGAGTTCGTACTAGAATAACACCTTAAGACACAAATCAACCAAAACCCTAATGTCACCTAGATACTCAAATGTCACCTCAAGTATCCGTGGGTATGATTATACGATATGCATCACACAATCTCAGATTCATCTATTCAACCAACACAAAGAACTTCAAAGAGTGCCCCAAAGTTGCTACCAGAGAGTCAAGATGAAAACGTGTGCCAACCCCCATGCATAAGTTCACAAGGTCATTGAACCCCCAAGTTGATCACCAAAACATACATCAAGTAGATCACGTGAATATCCCATTGTCACCACAGATAAGCACATGCAAGACATACGTAAAGTGTTCTCAAATCCTTAAAGACTCAATCCGATAAGATAACTTCAAAGGGAAAAATCAATCCATTACAAGAGAGTAGAGGGGGAGAAACATCATAAGATCCAACTATAATAGCGAAGCTCGCGGTACATCAAGCTCATGCCAAATCAAGAACACGAGAGAGAGAGAGAGAGAGAGAGAGAGAGAGAGAGAGAGATCAAACACATAGCTACTGGTACATACCCTCAGCCCCGAGGGTGAACTACTCCCTCCTCGTCATGGAGAGCGTCGGGATGATGAAGATGGCCACTGGTGATGGATACCCCCTCCAGCAGGGTGCCGGAACATGGTCCCGATTGGTTTTTGGTCTCTACAGAGGCTTGCAGCAGCGGAACTCCTGATCTAGGTTTCTTTCTGGGGGTTTCTGTATTTATAGGAATTATTGGCGTTGGTCTCACGTCAGGGGGGTCTCCGAGTCATCCACGAGATAGGGGGGCGCGCCCACGGGGTAGGGCGCGCCCTCCACCCTCATGGATGGCTCGGAACTCTTCTGGTCCAACTCTTCTACTCCGAGGGCTTCTTTTGGTCCATAAAAAATCATCAAAAATTGGCACGTCAATTGGACTCCGTTTGGTATTCCTTTTCTGTAAAACTCAAAAACAAGGAAAAAACAGAAACTGGCACTGGGCTCTAGGTTAATAGGTTAGTCCAAAAAATCATATAAAATAGCATATAAATGCATATAAAACATCCAAGATGGATAATATAATAGAATGGAACAATCAAAAATTATAGATACATTGCAGACGTATCAAGCATCGCCAAGCTTAATTGCTGCTCGTCCTTGAGTAGGTAAACGATAAAAACTGAGTTTTTGATGTGGAATGCTACCTAACATATTTATCAATGTAATCTTCTTTATTGTGGCAAGAATATTCAGATCCATAAGATTCAAAACAAAAGTTTAGTATTGACATGAAAATAATAATACATCAAGCATACTAACAAAGCAATCATGTCTTCTCAAAATAACATGGCCAAAGCAAGCTATCCCAACAAAATCATATAGTCTGGCTATGCTCTATCTTCATCACACAAAATATTTAAATCATGCACAAACCCGATGACAAGCCAGGCAATTGTTTCATACTTTTGATGTTCTCAAACTTTTTCAATCTTCACGCAATACATGAGCGTGAGCCATGGACATAGCAGTATAGGTGGAATAGAATGGTGGTTGTGGATAAGACAAAAAGGGAGAAGATAGTCTCACATCAACTAGGCGTATCAACGGGCTATGAAGTTGCCCATCAATAGATATAAATATGAGTGAGTAGGGATTGCCATGCAACGGATGCACTAGAGCTATAAGTGTATGAAAGCACAAAAGAAACTAAGTGGGTGTGTATCCAACTTGCTTGCTCATGAAGACCTAGGGCATTTTGAGGAAGCCCATCATTGGAATATACAAGCCAAGTTCTATAATGAAAAGTTCCCACTAGTATATGAAAGTGACAACATAGGAGACTCTCTATCATTAAGATCATGGTGCTACTTTGAAGCACAAGTGTGGTAAAAGGATAGTAGCATTGCCCCTTCTCTCCTTTTCTCTCTCTTTTTTTGTTTGGCTTCTTTGGCCTCTTTTTTTCATTGGCTTCTTTGGCCTCTTTTTTTTTACTCACACGGGACAATGCTCTAATAATGATGATCATCACACATCTATTTATTTACAACTCAAGAATTACAACTCAATACTTAGAACAAAAATATGACTCTATGTGAATGCCTCCGGCGGTATACCAGGATGTGCAATGATTCAAGAGTGACATGTATGAAAAATTATGAACGGTGGCCTTGCCACAAATACGATGTCAACTACATGATCATGCAAAGCAATATGACAATGATGGAGCGTGTCATAATAGACGGAACGGTGGAAAGTTGCATGGCAATATATCTCGGAATGGCTATGGAAATGCCATAATAGGTAGGTATGGTGGATGTTTTGAGGAAGGTATATGGTGGGTGTATGGTACCGGTGAAAGTTGCGCGGTACTAGAGAGGCTAGCACTGGTGGAAGGTTGAGAGTGCGTATAATCCATGGACTCAACATTAGTCATAAAGAACTCACATACTTATTGCAAAAATATATTAGTCATCGAAACAAAGTACTACGCGCATGATCCTAGGGGGATAGATTGGTAGGAAAACACCATCACTCGTCCCCGACCGCCACTCATAAGGAAGACAATCAATAAATAAATCATGCTCCAACTTCATCACATAATGGTTCACCATACGTGCATGCTACGGGAATCACAACCTTTAACACAAGTATCTCTCAAATTCACAACTGCTCTACTAGCATGACTCTAATATCACCATCTTCATATCTCAAAACAATCATAAAGAATCAAACTTCTCGTAGTATTCAATGAACTTTATATGAAAGTTTTTATTATACCCATCTTGGATGCCCATCATATTAGGACTAGTTTTATAGCCAAAGCAAATTAACATGTTGTTCTAAAAGACTCTCAAAATAATATAAGTGAAGCATGAGAGATCAATAATTTCTATAAAATAAAACCACCACCGTGCTCTAAAAAGATATAAGTGAGGCACTAGAGCAAAATTATCTAGCTCAAAAGATATAAGTGAAGCACATAGAGTATTCTAATAAATTCCTATTCATGCATGTCTCTCCCAAATGGTGTGTACGGCAAGGATGTCGGTATACAAAAGTAGGGGTCCCTTTTTGCACCCCTTTACTTGTGCACGGGCAGTCGCAGCCCCACGCCCCTGGCCACCATTGGCGGGGCGGAGGAAGCAAGACCACAAGACAACCAGAGCAACACCAAGACAGAAACGCAAAGAGTAGAGGGGCGAGGTGGACTCCCCCGGCAAGAGCCTTGCCGGGGCAACTTGCCTGACACCAGCAGAGCCACCACCCTTGAGCCCAAGAGTTCCAACACCAACAACCAAATTGGAACCAAGGCTCGGGAGGCACCTCCATGGTGGTATGCGGATCTTTGTGAAGATCAGAAGCACACAAGATCAGATGAGAACCAGAACACGACGATCCTCGGCAAGATCCTTGCCAAGGAAACCCACGAGACCCCCGGCAAGATCCTTGCCGGGGATGACCGCGGTACCACGGCAAGACCCTTGCCAAATACATCCGCGGGGCCGCGACCAGGCCCACATCTGCCAAGATTCCACCGTCGTTCCCATATAGCTGCCAGCCCACCAACTAGGCGAGCACCTGCGTGGCGACGTGCGGCCTCTAGACCAACTCAGCAAGCACCTGCGTGGTGGCATGCAGATCTTCGTGAAGACTCTGCCACCGCACCAACTCAGCAGCCAGCCAGCCGGCGCGGCACTACACGCCTCGTCTGTTCGGACGTGCGTCGAAGCCAGGCGAGGCGGCGACAGCTGGGATGAGCTTCCTTCCCATCCCCGATAAAGCAAGAGGGGCACGTTGGCAGCTCATTAAATGCGTTTGTCCTACGGTGCCAGAGGATAGACTCGACCACTGTATAGCTTTCCACCTCCTGTGTGCCACTGTGGCAGCCCCTTTGTCTATAAAAGGAGGCCCGTGGCATACTTGGAGAGGATTCGGACTTTTTGGACCCTGCACGCCTTGTAGCTAGTCCAAGAACACCAGATAAACAGAAACCAGCAGGAGTAGGGTATTACGCATCACTTGTGGCCCGAACGTGGATAATCCCCCCCCCCCGCGTTGATCTCTCAATCCCGCTCTTTCCACAGCCCCGCGCCCGCCAACCGTAGCAAAAGGGATTCCTCGTGATCCCGTAGGTGTCATTTCCCCCGACATCTTTGGCGCGCCAGGTAGGGGGCGTGGGCCGTGGCAATCTGGTTTTGGAGCCGAAGCAACGACTTTTCCATGAGGACGGCTCGAAGGGAGAGGGCGACGTCGACCAGCCGCCCTCTGGTGCTATCCGCAGCCTCGACGGATATCCGCGTGGCCCCAAAAAGCTAAGCCATGCGAAATTTTGGCTAATTTCATTTATATAAGTCTGTCTTCCCCGAAAGATCCCGTTCCTTGTACGGGAAACCTGCATGCAATGGGTCCCTTCTGCTATTGGCAATGCCCTTGTCTCTGTCTCGAGTCCGCTCGACAGATCATGCGGCCGCCCTGAGAACGGCAAGGTGGCCTACCCGCTACCAGCGGCGCTCTTGTCCTGTTTCAACTCCGCTCGATGGTTCAAGCGACTGCGCTGGCAGCGGCAAGGTGGCTTGCCCGGCAGCAAGCGCCCGTCCGGCAGGGTGCTAAGGATCCGTCCTCAAAGCACCACGGCATGGGTTTACGCGCCGGCAGCCTTATCTCAACAAGCGTAGGGTGCGAACATACAAAGAAAGATCTAACGGGAAGATAGCATGCGTGATATTTAAGTATTGCAGAGTTATATTACATCAACTAATCGTTGCGGTTCTAACTTAAGATAAAACTGTCTTGGTCTTGAACTCGCAGTGATGATGAGAAACGGGGTGCCTAGTCTCGGCACTGGCCCTCTATCCTCCGAACTCCGTCGACGCGACTGATGATGGGCTCGATATGCTCCTCGAGCGCCGCGAGGTCCACGTCCTCCGGCAAGCTCTCCAGCACGGCGTCGAAGTCGAGGTTGGGGTTCCAGTACGCCACCTTGGTGAGCACCTTGGTCAGGACGCCCCAGCAGAGCATCCGGGCCTCATTGGCCAGAGAGGTCGCTTTGTTGGAGCGGAACTGCTCCAGGGCTCTAAGAACGCCCTGGAAGAACAGGGTCAGTTTGGCATTGGGACTCACGTTCGGCTCCGGGACGTAGCTCACGTTTGGCATCCCCATGGCCGCCAGCTTCGTGGTGATCTTGCCGGCAACATCAGCGAGGCGGCTAACCCAGAGGTTTTCGCCCTTCACATAATCCTCGTGGTTGGCGGCGTCATTCCTCCGCAGCTGCCTCTCCTTCTCCAGGTCCTTGGTCAGGGTTTCTTCCCCAGCCCTGACCTCCGAAAGCATCCCCTAGCCCTCCAGCTCCCGCTTCAGGTCTTTGATGGAGTCGTTGGCCTTGGAGAGCTGCTCAGCCTTGCCAAGGACGGTGGCCAGCACCTCCACCAAGGCGCCGTTGAGCGTGTCCTTCTCCTTCGCTACCTCCAGGGCCTGGCTCTTCAGGCCATCCTGTTGGGGAACGTAGCAATAATTCAAAATTTTCCTACGTGTCACCAAGATCAATCTAGGAGATGCTAGCAACGAGAGAGAGGGAGTGCATCTTCATACCCTTGAAGATCGCTAAGCGGAAGCGTTACAAGAACGCGGTTGATGGAGTCGTACTCGCGGCGATTCAAATCGCGGAAGATCTGATCTAGCGCCGAACGGACGGCGCCTCCATGTTCAACACACATACAGCACGGGGACATCTCCTCCTTCTTGATCCAGCAAGGGGAGAGGAGAAGTTGAGGGAGAACTCCAGCAGCACGACGGCGTGGTGGCGATGGAGCTCGTGGTTCTCCGGCAGAGCTTCGGTAAGCACTACGAAGGAGGAGGAGGAGTTGGAGGAGGAGAGGGCTGCGCCAGGCAAGGGGTGTGGCTTCCCTCTCTCTCCCTCACTATATATAGGGGGAAGGGGGTGGAGGAGGCGCCCTAGGGTTCCCTAGGGGAGGGGCGGCGGCCACAGGGGAAACCCTAGATGGGTATGGGCGCCCCCACCCCTAGGAAACCTGCCCCCCAAGCCGGGAGGGGTGGCTGCCCTAGGGGAGGCGCCCCCACCTCTCCATGTTACGTGAGATGGGGTGGGAGGGGCGCACAGCCCCTTAGTAGGCTGATGTGCCCCGTCCCCTTGGCCCATAAGGCTCCCCAACGCTTGTCGGGGCCTCCGAAACACCTTTCGGTCACGCTGGTCGTCACCCGGTACTCCCAGAACAATTTCGGACTCCAATACCCTTCGTCCAATATATCGATCTTCACCTCCGGACCATTTCGGAGTTCCTCATCACGTCCGGGATCTCATCCGGGACTCCGAACAACCTTTGGTAACCACATACTATTTCCATAACAACTCTAGCGTCACCGAACCTTAAGTGTGTAGACCCTACGGGTTCGGGAACCATGTAGACATGACCGAGACGTTCTTCGGCCAATAACCAACAGTGGGATCTGGATACCCATGTTGGCTCCCACATGTTCCATGATGATCTTATCGGATGAACCACGATGTCGGGGATTCAATCAATCCCGTATACAATTCCCTTTGTCCACCGGTATGTTACTTGCCCGAGATTCGATCGTCGGTATCCCAATACCTCGTTCAATCTCGTTACCGGCAAGTCTCTTTACTCGTTCCGTAACGCATGATCCCGTGGCTAACTCATTAGTCACATTGAGCTCATTATGATGATGCATTACTGAGTGGGCCCAGAGATACCTCTCCGTCATACGAAGTGACAAATCCCAGTCTTGATTCGTGCCAACCCAACAGACACTTTCGGAGATACCTGTAGTGCACCTTTATAGTCACCCAGTTACGTTGTGACGTTTGATACACCCAAAGCACTCCTACGGTATCCGGGAGTTGCACAATCTCATGGTCTATGGAAATGATACTTGACATTAGAAAAGCTCTAGCAAACGAACTACACGATCTTGTGCTATGCTTAGGATTGGGTCTTGTCCATCACATCATTCTCCTAGTGATGTGATCCCGTTATCAATGACATCCAATGTCCATGGTCAGGAAACCATAACCATCTATTGATCAACGAGCTAGTAAACTAGAGGCTTACTAGGGACATGTTGTGGTCTATGTATTCACACATGTATTACGGTTTCCAGTTAATACAATTATAGCATGACCAATAGACAATTATCATGAACAAGGAAATACAATAATAACCATTTTATTATTACCTCTAGGGCATATTTCCAATAGTCTCCCACTTGCACTAGAGTCAATAATCTAGTTCACATCACTATGTGATTCTAATGAATCCAACACCCATGGGGTTGGTTCATATCTCGCTTGTGAGAGAGGTTATTAGTAAACGGGTCTGAACCTTTCAGATCCGTGTGTGCTTTACAAATCTCTATGTCATCTTGTAGATGCAGCTACCACGCGCTACTTGGAGCTATTCCAAATAACTGCTCTACTATACGAATCCGGTTTACTACTCAGAGTCATCGGGATTAGTGTCAAAGTTTGCATCGACGTAACCGTTTACGACGAACTCTTTTACCACCTCCGTAATCGAGAAAATTCCTTAGTCGACTAGTTACTAAGGATAAGTTCGACCGCTGTCATGTGATCCGTTCCTGGATCACTCTTGTACCCCTTGACTGACTCATGGCAAGGCACACTTCAGGTGCGGTACACAGCATAGCATACTGTAGAGCCTACGTCTAAAGCATAGGGGACGACCTTCGTCCTTTCTCTCTCTTCTGCCGTGGTCAGTTCTTGAGTCTTACTCAATACTCACACCTTGTAACACAGCCAGGAACTCCTTCTTTGCTAATCTATTTTGAACTCCTTCAAAATCTTGTCACGGTATGTATTCATTTGAAAGTACTATTAAGCAGTTTTGATCTATCCTTATAGATCTTGATGCTCAATGTTCAAGTAGCTTAATCCAGGTTTTCCATTGAAAAATACTTTTCAAATAACCCTGTATGCTTTCCAGAAATTCTATATCATTTCCGATCAACAATATGTTAACAACATATACTGATCAAAAATTCTATAGTGCTCCCACTCACTTCTTTGGAAATACAAGTTTCTCATAAACTTTGTATAAACCCAAAATCTTTGATCATGTCATCAGGGCATACATTCCAACTCCGAGATGCTTACTCCAGTCCTTAGAAGGATTGTTGGAGCTTTCCATACTTGTTAGCATCTTTCAGGATTGACAAAACCTTCTGGTTGTATCACATACAACCTTTCCTCAAGAAAATCGTCGAGGAAACAATGTTTTGACATCCTATCTGCAAGATTCCATAAATAATGCAGTAACTGCTAATATAATTCCAACAGACTCTTAGCATCGCTACGAGTGAGAAAGTCTCATCGTAGTCAACTCCTTGAACTTATCGAAAATATCTTAACGACAAGTCGAGCTTTCTTAATGATGACACTTACCATCATGGTCCGTCTTCCTTTTAAAATCCATCTGCACCCAACAGCCTTATGACCATCAAGTAGTTCTTCCAAAGTCTATACTTTGGTTTTATACATGGATCCTCTCTCGGATTTTATGGCCTTGAGCCACTCGTCGGAATCCGGGCCCACCATCGCTTCTTCATAGCTCGTAGGTTCATTGTTGTCTAGCAACATGACTTCCAAGACAGGATTACGTACCACTCTGAAGTAGTATGCATCCTTGTCGACCTACGAGGTTTGGTAGTGACTTGATCTGAAGTTTCATGATCACTATCATAAGCTTCCATTTCAATTGGTGTAGGTGCCACAGTAACAACTTCTTGTGCCCTACTACACACTAGTTGAAGTGACGGTTCAATAACTTCATCAAGTCTCCACCATCCTCCCACTCAATTCTTTCGAGAGAAACTTTTCCTCGAGAAAGGACCCATTTCTAGAAACAATCACTTTTGCTTCCGGATCTAAAATAGGAGGTATACCCAACTATTTTGGGTATTCTATGAAAATGCATTTATCCGCTTTGGGTTCGAGCTTATCAGCCTGAAACTTTTTCACATAAGCGTCGCAGCCCCAAACTTTTAAGAAACGACAGCTTAGGTTTCTCTAAACCATAGTTCATACGGTGTCGTCTCAACGGAATTGCGTTGTGCCCTATTTAAAGTGAATGCGGTTGTCTCTAATGCCTAACCCATAAACGATAGTGGTAATTCGATAAGAGACATCATGGTATGCACCATATCCAATAGGGTGCAGTTATGATGTTCGGACACACCATCACACTATGGTGTTCCAGGCGGTATTAGTTGTGAAACAATTTCCACAATGTCTTAATTGTGTGCCAAACTCGTAACTCAGATATTCATCTCTATGATCATATCATAGATATTTTATCCTCTTGTCACGACGATCTTCAACTTCACTCTGAAATTACTTAAACCTTTCAATAATTCAGACTTGTTTTTCATCAAATAAATATACTTAGCATCTACTCAAATCATCTGTGAAGTAAGAACATAACGATATCCACTGCGTGCCTCAGCACTCATTGGACTGCACACATCAAAATGTATTTCTTCCAACAAGTTGCTTTCTTGTTCCATCTTACTGAAAACGAGGCCTTTTAGTCGTCTTGCCCATCTGGTATGATTTGCATGTCTCAAGTGATTCAAAATCAAGTGAGTCCAAATGATCCATCTGTATGGAGTTTCTTCATGCATATATACCAATAGACATGGTTCGCATGTCTCAATCTTTCCAAAAACGAGTGAGTCCAAAGATCCATCAACATGGAGCTTCTTCATGCGTTTTATACCAATATGACTCAAATGGCAGTGCCACAAGTATGTGGTACTATCATTACTATCTTATATCTTTTGGCATGAACATGTGTATCACTACGATCGAGATTCAATAAACCATTGGTATTATTCAAATAAACAGAGTAACCATTATTCTCCTTAAATGAATAACCGTATTGCGATAAACATAATCCAATCATGTCTATGCTCAACGCAAACACCAAATAACAATTATTTAGGTTTAACACCAATCCCGATGGTAGAGGGAGCGTACGATGTTTGATCACATCAACCTTGGAAACACTTCCAACACATATCGTCATCTCTCCTTTAGCTAGTCTCTGTAGCCTTTTATTTCGATTTACTAACACTTGGCAACCGAACCAGTATTTATTACCCTGGTGCTACTAGGAGTACTAGTAAAGTACACAATAATATAACGTATATTCAAAATACTTCTGTCGACCTTGCTAGCCTTCTCATCTACCAAGTCTCTAGGGTAGTTCTGCTTCAGTGACCGTTCCCCTCATTACATAAGCACTTAGTCTCGGGTTTGGGTTCAACCTTGGGTTTCTTCACTAGAGCAGCACCTGATTTGTCATTTCATGAAGTATCCCTTCTTTCCCTTGCCCTTCTTGAAACTAGTGGTTTTACTAAGCATCAACAATTGATGCTCCTACTTGATTTCTACTTTCGCGGTGTCAAACATCGCGAATTGCTCAAGGATCATCATGTCTATCCCTGATATGTTATAGTTCATCACGAAGCTCTAATAGCTTGGTGGCAGTGACTATGGAGAACCATCACTATCTCATCTGGAAGATTAACTCCCACTCGATTCAAGCGATTGTAGTACTCAGACAATCTGAGCACATGCTCAACGATTGAGATTTTCTCCCTTAGTTTGCAGGCTTAAGAAACTTGTCAGAGGTCTCATACCTCTTGACGTGGGCACTAGTCTGAAATCCCAATTTCAGTCTTTGGAACATCTCATATGTTCTGCGATGTTTCAAAAATGTCTTTGGTGCCACAATTCTAAACCGTTAGCATTACGCGCTGAACTATCACGTAGTCATCAAAACGTGTATGTCAGATGTTTCGCAACATCCACAGACGACGCTCGAGGTTCAGCACACCGAGCGGTGCATTAAGGACATAAGCCTTCTGCACAGCAATGAGGATAATCCTCAGTTTACGGACCCAGTCCGCATAATTTCTACTATCAACTTTCAACTAAATTCTCTCTAGGAACATGTCTTAAACAGTAGAACCAAAGCGTAAGCTACGACATAATTTGCAAAGACCTTTTGACTATGTCATGATAATTAAGTTCATTTGATTATTTAATGAACTCCCACTTAGATAGACATCCCTCTAGTCATCTAAGTGATACATGATCCGAGTCAACTAGGCCGTGTCCGATCATCACGTGAGACGGACTAGTCATCATCGGTGAACATATTCATGTTGATCGTATCTACTATACGACTCATGTTCGACCTTTCGGTCTCTTGTGTTTCGAGGCCATGTCTGTACATGCTAGGCTCGTCAAGTCAACCTAAGTGTCTCGCATGTGTAAATCTGGCTTACACCCGTTGTATGCGAACGTTAGAATCTATCACACCCGATCATCACGTGGTGCTTCGAAACAACAAACCTTCGCAACGGTGCACAGTTAGGGGGAACACTTTCTTGAAATTTTAGCGAGGGATCATCTTATTTATGCTACCGTCGTTCTAAGCAAATAAGATGTAAACATGACAAACATCACATGCAAATCATAAAGTAACATGATATGGCCAATATCATCTTGCGCCTTTTGATCTCCATCTTCGAGGCGCGGCATGATCACCTTCGTCACCGGCATGACACCATGATCTCCATCATCGTGTCTTCATGAAGTTGTCTCGCCAACTATTACTTCTACTACTATGGCTAACGGTTAGCAATAAAGTAAAGTAATTACATGGCGTTTTTCATTGACACGCAGGTCATATAATAAATTAAGACAACTCCTATGGCTCCTGCCGGTTGTCATACTCATCGACATGCAAGTCGTGATTCCTATTACAAGAACATGATCAATCTCATACATCACATATATATAATTCATCACATCCTTTTGGCCATATCACATCACATAGCATACCCTGCAAAAACAAGTTAGACGTCCTCTAATTGTTGTTCCATGTTTTACGTGGCTGCTATGGGTTTCTAGCAAGAACGTTTCTTACCTACACAAAAGCCACAACGGTGATATGTCAATTGCTATTTACCCTTCATAAGGACCCTCTTCATCGAATCCGATCCGACTAAAGTGGGAGACACAGACACCCGCTAGCCACCTTATGCATCAAGTGCATGTCAGTCGGTGGAACCTGTCTCACGTAAGAGTACGTGTAAGGTCGGTCCGGGCCGCTTCATCCCACAATGCCGCCGAATCAAGATAAGACTAGTAACGGTAAGCAAATTGAACAAATCATCGCCCACAACTACTTTGTGTTCTACTCGTGCCTAGAATCTACGCATAGACCTACCTCATGATGCCACTGTTGGGGAACGTAGCAATAATTCAAAATTTTCCTACGTGTCACCAAGATCAATCTAGGAGATGCTAGCAACGAGAGAGAGAGAGGGAGTGCATCTTCATACCCTTGAAGATCGCTAAGCGGAAGCGTTACAAGAACGTGGTTGATGGAGTCATACTCGCGGCGATTCAAATCGTGGAAGATCCGATCTAGCGCCGAACGGACGGGGCCTCCGCGTTCAACACACGTACAGCCCGGGGACGTCTCCTCCTTCTTGATCCAGCAAGGGGAGAGGAGAAGTTGAGGGAGAACTCCAGCAGCACGACGGCGTGGTGGCGATGGAGCTCGTGGTTCTCCGGCAGAGGTTCGCTAAGCACTACGGAGGAGGAGAGGGCTGCGCCAGGCAAGGGGTGCGGCTGCCCTCTCTCTCCCTCACTATATATAGGGGGAAGGGGGTGGAGGAGGCGCCCTAGGGTTCCCTAGGGGAGGGGCGGCGGCCACAGGGGAAACCCTAGATGGGTTTGGGCGCACCGACCCCTAGGAAACTTGCCCCCCAAGCCGGGAGGGGTGGCTGCCCTAGGGGAGGCGCCCCCACCTCTCCACGTTACGTGAGATGGGGTGGGAGGGGCGCACAGCCCTTAGTGGGCTGATGTGCCCCCTCCCCTTGGCCCATAAGGCCCCCCAACGCTTGTCGGGGCCTCCGAAACACCTTTCGGTCACGCTGGTCGTCACCCAGTACTCCCAGAACAATTCCGGACACCAGTACCCTTCGTCCAATATATAGATCTTCACCTCCGGACCATTCCGGAGTTCCTCGTCACGTCCGGGATCTCATCCGGGACTCCGAACAACCTTCGGTAACCACATACTATTTCCCATAACAACTCTAGCGTCACCGAACCTTAAGTGTGTAGACCCTACGGGTTCGTGAACCATGTAGACATGACCGAGACATTCTCCGGCCAATAACCAACATCGGGATCTGGATACCCATGTTGGCTCCCACATGTTCCACGATGATCTCATCGGATGAACCACGATGTCGGGGATTCAATCAATCCCGTATACAATTCCCTTTGTCCACCGGTATGTTACTTGCCCGAGATTTGATCGTCGGTATCCCAATACCTTGTTCAATCTCATTACCGGCAAGTCTCTTTACTTGTTCCGTAACGGATGATCCTGTGGCTAACTCATTAGTCACATTGAGCTCATTATGATGATGCATTACCGAGTGGGCCCAGCGATACCTCTCCATCATACGAAGTGACAAATCCCAGTCTCGATTCATGCCAACCCAACAGACACTTTCGGAGATACCTGTAGTGCACCTTTATAGTCACCCAGTTACGTTGTGACGTTTGATACACCCAAAGCACTCCTACGGTATCCAGGAGTTGCACAATCTCATGGTCTAAGGAAATGATACTTGACATTAGAAAAGCTCTAGCAAACGAACTACACGATCTTGTGCTATGCTTAGGATTGGGTCTTGTCCATCACATCATTCTCCTAATGATGTGATCCCGTTATCAATGACATCCAATGTCCATGGTCAGGAAACCATAACCATCTATTGATCAACGAGCTAGTCAACTAGAGGCTTACTAGGGACATGTTGTGGTCTATGTATTCACACATGTATTACGGTTTCCAGTTAATACAATTATAGCATGAACAATAGACAATTACCATGAACAAGGAAATACAATAATAACCATTTTTTATTGCCTCTAGGGCATATTTCCAGCACATCCCGCTCCACCTCCAGCTCCTTTACCTTGACAGCATGGACTAGAGCTTGGGCATTGAGCACCTCCCTGTGCCTCTGCTCCCGCTCCTGAGTCTGCTGCGCGACAAGCTTCTCGGTCTCCTCATCCTTGCCGTGGAGTGTTGCAGTGAGCGCCCCCTCACAGCCGGCAAGGTCCTCCTCCTGGGAGTTCAGTAGAGCCTGGTGCTGTTGCCAAGCGGCCTCATCTTTGGTGGCCTGCTCCTTCGCCAGCTCCTCGGCCTTTTTGATGTCAGCTTGCTTCAGGAGGAGCTCTTGTTTGCGCTCGGCCAGCTCGCCTTGGATCTCCTTCAGTTCCTGGTGGGCGTCGCGGAGCCAGGCCTATGTCTCAGTGACGCACTCCTTGAAATCTGCATCCGCCTGGTCCACCGCCGCCATCCTGGACTTTGCCTTGTCCAGGCGGGCATGGTGAAGCACCTGGAGCTTCTGGAAGTTGGCGCTCATGGCCCGAAGGAGCTCCTCCTCCTGGGAACCGCCGCCACCAGCGCTCGGTTCAACAACAACCTCAAGCCCGACGGTGGCGAGTACCTCATCGTCGAACACCTCCCCCTCGGTGGGCGCCCTGGTGCTCGCTGTCCCTGGGAGGTGGACGAACAGGTCGTCGCTCACCTTCAGGTACTTGCCTGAGCCGGAGGCAGCGGAGGAGGAAGGTTGGTCGTCAACCACCCCCTCCCCGGCAGGCCCCGTGCTGGCCTCCTTAGCAGCGGCCTTGCCGTCCTCCTCAACAGCGGCCTTGTCGGCCTCCCCGGCAGGCTCCTTGACAGCCTCTCCAGCGGCGGTCTTGGCGGCCTCCTCGGCGGCGATCTTGTTGGCCTCGGCCTCGACGTCCTTGGCCACCTCCTCGATAACGGTGTCGATATCCTCCCGGTCCGCCGGGGAAGGATCTAGATACCAAGAAGAGAGGATGAAACGGGGCCAAGGTCAAGATTCAAAAAGAAGAAGAAAGAAAAAGAACAGAAAACAAACAACTTACCCGCAGCAGGCTGGAAGAAGTGGCGCCCTCCCCACCAACATTCGTTGCCAGGGCGGGACCATCGGCACCCAAGCTTGCCCTCTCCTCCTCCATATGTGTGGGATCAGTGGTGGATGCCCTTGCCGGGGACGCCCCTCTGGGCGGCGTAGTCAAGGGGGGCGACGTGTTGGGAGTGGCCCTCGGCGGCTCCTCCTGCTGCCGTTCTCCTCCTGCGAACCCGGCAAGGTCAGCGTCAAGAACTCACACCCCAAAGTTCGTCAATGGAGGAGTAAGTGATGAGCTTACGCTAGGGGCTGGAGCGAGGGCTACACCGGGGGCTGGTTTCCGGGCTGCTCTGCACCAACACCGGCGTGTTCGGAGTGCCCGCCGGGGGCTTCTCGCCCGCCGAGGCCTTGGCCCTCTTCGCCACCCTCTGGGCCAACGCCTCCCTATCCCTGCAAAGATGAAAACAAGTCAAGAACAGCGGCACGATCTGAAAGGTCGGGGATGATGAAGGGCAGGATGCTTACTCATCCTCCACCTCCTCTTCCGTTGCCTTCCTCTTCCTCCTTGGGCTGAGAGACCCAAGATCAAAGTCGACCTCCGGGCCGACATCTGCGGGAGGAGGGGAAGGGGATGGAGTCCGGTGACGCTTGGACGAAGAAGAGGCGGTCACCTTCTTCTTCGCCACCGTGGCCTTCACCACCTTCTTCGCCGCCGCAGCCCTTGTCTGACGCACGAACTGGTCCTGGGCCTGTTGCCGCTGCGCGGCCTTGCCAGACCGGACTGGTTCGCCAGAGCCAGCCCGGCGCAGGACGCGTCTCTTCCCTGCGGCCGGGGGATCGCCAGCCTCGGCCTCCTCCTCGATCTCCTCCTCGACCACATCTTCAATGAGAGGGGCCCCGGTGTCAGCGCTGCTGGCCTCCCCAACGGACTCCGCCCACTGGGCAAGCTCCTTCTCCTCCGCAGCTGAGTCGGCCTCATCCTCCACATGGCCAGTGCTGCCGGCCTCCCGGGCAAGCGCCGCCTCCGCCGCCCTGGCAGCAATGTAGTCCGGCTCCTCCTTTGGTGGTGTCCTGGACGAGCAGCGGCTCATCGCGGACGTAAGCCTCTGACAAGGTGTCGAAGAACTCCTGCACCTTCTCCGCTGGTGGCTCGGCCCAAGACGGGTCAAGGCCGTGCGCGTTGAAGTCCGACATCATGGCAATGATGGCGGACTGGCGAGAGTTATTGCTCAGCGGGACCACTCCCGCCAGCAACCCGAACAGGGGCCCCTTGATGGCCTTGCCGGCCTTCGCAGCCTTGCCGCTCCTCTCCGCCCTGCTGTCGCTGTTCACGTCGAGCTGGAAGAGCCTTTGACAGAAATGGGCATGCCCCATCACCATGAAGTTGTGCTTCAAACCAGGGCAAAGCCTAATGATGTCGGCCGCGTTCCTGAAGAGCCAAGCCGTCCTCCCCTTGTTGTGCAGTGGAGCAATTCGGCGGCGGATGAAATCGGCCCCGATCATCTCAAGGGTAAGCCCGGCCTTGGTGAGGCGATGAATCCTAGTGGTGGCGGCCGTGAGCTTCTTGTCGTTGGCATCAACGTTGCCCCAGTCCTTGCGGTGGGCCGGCGGACTCTGGCGAACCCGGCACAACTCCGGTGGGTCCTTCTCCTCGATCCATAACCACCGGCTCCGCCACTCATCCCACCTGTCCTTCCGGGCGCCCTCCGGATACGTCCCCTTCTCTTGTGTCCGTGGGATCCAGGTGACGCAGCCGGAGATAGCACCCCCCCCCCCCCGCCTGGATGCGGGGATAGAAGTAGTGGCGGAAGAGCGTCGTACTAGGGAGCATCCCGGCGAAGCCCTCGCAGAGATTGGCAAAGGAAGCCATGCACGCCACCGCATTTGGCGTGAAATCAAGGAGATGGAAGCCATAGGTGTGCATGACATCGTTGAAAAAAATCGAAAAAAGGGGGCAGAGCCCGCAGGAGAAGTAGTCAATGAAGAAGGGGTATCGATTCGGGCCGGCCTTAGCGAAATCAGCGGGGATGATGTGCGTGGCTGGATGGCCCGTCGTCTTCCTCCCCCACAAAGGCCTGAAGTAGTCCCTGAGGGGGACCGCATCGACTGTCAAGGGGAAGTAGGCAAGCTGCGTCCGGAGTACCGCAAGCTCGCTCTCCGGCAGCTCCTTCTCCCCGGCGTCCTCGGCCACTCCCTTGCCTCTGCTGGTTTTAGGCACCATGGCGGCCGGGGAAGAGGTGAGGTTGAGGGCAATGGAGGTGCGGCGGCGGCGGACAGAGGCGGGAGCTTCGGCTCTTCCGGCTGAGGAAGAAGAGAGGAACGGCGGTTCCGAGATTGGAAGTGGCGCAGAGGGTAAATGAGCAGCGCGCTCGCGGTTTTCCCTTTTTTTATGGGGAAGGCGTGGGCCGCCTCTTTACCATTTACTATGATGTGACGCATGAGGGCAGCGACCGCCCCACGCATGGCGCCCACGTCACGCACGACCCCCACGTCACGCGTTCAACGCGGGTCGTGGGGAAGCGCAACGAGCGAGGGAGTTACTGCGGTAAAAACTCCACCGCACGTGCTGCCCGCGCACCATTCTGGGCCTGGCCCAATAACGCCCCGCGCTTATATGTGGCCCAGGCCCGGGGGCTCCTGTCGGCGTACAAAAGTAGGGGGTCCCTTTTAGCACCCCTTTACTTGTGCGCGAGTAGTTGCAGCCCCACGCCCCTGGCCACCCTTGGCGGGGCGGAGGAAGCAAGACCACAAGACAACCAGATCAAGGCCAAGACAGAAACGCAAAGAGCAGAGGGGCGAGGTGGACTCCCCCGGCAAGACCCTTGCCGGGGCGACCCCCGCGGCCCCGGCAAGACCCTTGCCGGGGCAACTTGCCCGACACCAGGAGAGCCGCCACCCTTGAGCCCAAGAGTTCCAACACCAACAACCAAATTGGAACCAAGGCTCGGGAGGCACCTCCGTGGTGGTATGCAGATCTTTGTGAAGATCATAAGCACACAAGATCAGATGAGAACCAGAAGACGACGATCCTCGGCAAGATTGTTGCCAAGGAAACCCATGAGACCCCCGGCAAGATCCTTGCCGGGGATGACCGCGGTACCACGGCAAGACCCTTGCCGGTGCCCCGGCAAGACCCTTGCCGAAGACATCCGCGTGGCCGTGACCAGGCCCACATCTGCAAAGATTCCCCCGCCGTTCCCATACAGCTGCCAGCCCACCAACTAGGCGAGCACCTGCGTGGCGACGTGCGGCCTCTAGACCAACTCAGCAAGCACCTGCGTGTTGGCATGCAAATCTTCGTGAAGACTCTGCCACCGCACCAACTCAGCAGCCAGCCAGCCGGCGTGGCACTACACGCCTCGTCAGTTCGGACGCGCGTCAAAGCCAGGCGAGGCGGCGATAGCTGGGACGAGCTTCCTTCCCGTCCCCGATAAAGCAAGAGGGGCACATCGGCAGCGCATTAAATGAGTTTGTCCTGCGGTGCCAGAGGATAGATTCGACCACTGTATAGCTTTCCGCCTCATGTGTGCCACTATGGCAGCCCCTTTGTCTACAAAAGGAGGCCCCCGGTGTACTGGGAGAGGATTCGGACTTTTTGGACCCTGCACGCCTTGTAGCTAGTCCAAGAACACCAGATAAACAGAAACCAGCAGGAGTAGGGTATTACGCATCACTTGCGGCCCGAACCTGGATAATCCCCCCCGGTGTTGATCTCTCAATCCCGCTCTTTCCACAGCCCCGCGCCCGCCAACCGTAGCAAAAGGGATTCCGTGATCCCGTAGGTGTCGTTTCCCCCGATAAAGGATGATTGTGGTAAAATAAAAAGCAAAGACTCAAATCATGCAAGATGCTCCAAGCAAAACACATATCATGTGGTGAATAAAAATATAGCCTCAAGTAAAGTTACCGATAGACGAAGACGAAAGAGGGGATGCCTTCCGGGGCATCCCCAAGCTTAGGCTCTTGGTTGTCCTTAAATATTACCTTGCGGTTCCTTGGGCATCCCCAAGCTTAGGCTCTTGACACTCCTTATTCCATAGTCCATCGAATCTTTACCCAAAACTTGAAAACTTCACAACACAAAACTCAAAAGAAAACTCGTAAGCTCCGTTAGTATAAGAAAATAAATCACCACTTAGGTACTGTTGTGAACTCATTCTAAATTCATATTGGTGTAATATCTACTGTATTCCAACTTCTCTATGGTTCATACCCTCCGATGCTACTTATAGATTCATCAAAATAAGCAAACAACACATAGAAAACAGAATCTGTCAAAAACAGAACAGTCTGTAGTAATCTGTAACTCTCGAATACTTCTCTAACTCCAAAAATTCTGAAATAAATTGTTGGACGTGAGGAATTTGTCTATTAATCTTCTGCAAAAAAGAATCAACTTAAAAGCACTGTTCTGTAAAAAATGACAGCTAATCTCGTGAGCGCAAAGTTTCTGTTTTTTACAGCAAGATCACATTAACTTTCACCGAAGTCTTCCCAAAGGTTCTACTTGGCACTTTATTGAAACAAAAACTATAAAACATGATTACTACAGTATCTTAATCATGTGAACACACAAAAACAGTAGGGGTAAATATTGGGTTGTCTCCCAACAAGCGCTTTTCTTTAATGCCTTTTTAGCTAGGCATGATAATTTCAATGATGCTCACATAAAAGATAAGAATTGAAGCACAAAGAGAGCATCATGAAGAATATGACTAACACATTTAAGTCTAACCCACTTACTATGCATAGGGATTTTGTGAGCAAACAACTTATGGTAACAAGAATCAACTAGCATAGGAAAGCAAAACAAGCATAACTTCAAGATTTTCAACACATAGAGAGGAAACTTGATATTATTGCAATTCCTACAAGCATATATTCCTCCCTCATAATAATTTTCAGTAGCATCATGAATGAATTAAACAATATAACTATTACATAAAGCATTCTTTTCATGATCTACAAGCATAGAAATTTTGCTACTCTCCACGTAAGCAAATTTCTTCTAACACTTGAGCATAATTTTCCTTTCCATCATTTTCACGAAAGATATTAAAAAGATGAAGCATATGAGGCACCCTCAATTCCATTTTTTGTAGTTTTCTTTTATAAACTAAACTAGTGATAAAACAAGAAACTAAAAGATTCGATTGCAAGATCTAAAGATATACCTTCAAGCACTCACCTCCCCGGCAATGGTGCCAGAAAATAGCTTGAAGTCTACTACACAGCCTTCTTCTTGTAGACGTTGTTGAGCCTCCAAGTGTAGAGGTTTGTAGGACAGTAGCAAATTTCCCTCAAGTGGATGACCTAAGATTTATCAATCTGTGGGAGGCGTAGGATGAAGATGGTCTCTCTCAAGCGACCCTGCAACCAAATAACAAAGAGTCTCTTCTGTCCCCAACACACCCAATACAATGGTAAATTGTATAGGTGCACTAGTTCGGCGAAGAGATAGTGATACAAGTGCAATATGGATGGTAGATATAGGTTTTTGTAATCTGAAAATATAAAAACAGCAAGGTAACTAATGATAAAAGTGAGCACAAACGGTATTGCAATGCTTCGAAACAAGGCCTAGGGTTCATACTTTCACTAGTGCAAGTTCTCTCAACAATAATAACATATTTGGATCATATAACAATCCCTCAACATGCAACAAAGAGTCACTCCAAAGTCACTAATAGCGGAGAACAAACGAAGAGATTATTGTAGGGTATGAAACCACATCAAAGTTATCCTTTCTGATTGATCTATTCAAGAGTCCGTAGTAAAATAACACGAAGCTATTCTTTCCATTCGATCTATCCTAGAGTTCGTACTAGAATAACACCTTAAGACACAAATCAACCAAAACCCTAAGGTCACCTAGATACTCCAATGTCACCTCAAGTATCCGTGGGTATGATTATACGATATGCATCACACAATCTCAGATTCATCTATTCAACCAACACAAAGAACTTCAAAGAGTTCCCCAAAGTTTCTAACGCAGAGTCAAAACCAAAACGTGTGCCAACCCCTATGCATAAGTTCACAAGGTCACTGAACCCCCAAGTTGATCACCAAAACATACATCAAGTAGATCACGTGAATATCCCATTGTCACCACAGATAAGCACATGCAAGACATACATCAAGTGTTCTCAAATCCTTAAAGACTCAATCCGATAAGATAACTTCAAAGGGAAAACTCAATCCATTACAAGAGAGTAGAGGGGGAGAATCATCGTAGGATCCAACTATAATAGCAAAGCTCGCGGCACATCAAGATCGTGCCAAATCAAGAACATGGGAGAGAGAGAGAGAGATCAAACACATAGCTACTGGTACATACCCTTAGCCCCGAGGGTGAACTACTCCCTCCTCGTCATGGAGAACATCGGGATGATGAAGATGGCCACCGGTGATGGATCCCCCTCCGGCAGGGTGCCGGAACAGGGTCCCGATTGGCTTTTGGTGTTTACAAAGGCTTGCGGCGGCAGACCTCCTGAATCTAGGTTTCTTTCTGGGGGTTTCAGTATTTATAGGAATTTTTGGCATCGGTCTCACATCAGGGGGGTCTCCGAGTCATCCACGAGATAGGGGGCACGCCCTCCACCCTCTTGGATGGCTCAGGACTCTTCTGGCCCAACTCTTTTACTCCGGGCGCTTCTTTTGATCCATAAAAAATCATCAAAAATTGGCACGTCAATTGGACTCCGTTTGGTATTCCTTTTCTGTAAAACTCAAAAACAAGGAAAAAACAGAAACTGGCACTGGGCTCTAGGTTAATAGGTTAGTCCCAAAATCATATAAAATAGCATATAAATGCATATAAAACATCCAAGATGGATAATATAATAGCATGGAACAATCAAACTTTTTCAATCTTCACGCAATACATGAGCGTGAGCCATGGACATAGCACTATAGGTGGAATAGAATGGTGGTTGTGGATAAGACAAAAAGGGAGAAGATAGTCTCACATCAACTACGCGTATCAACGGGCTATGAAGTTGCCCATCAATAGGTATCAATGTGAGTGAGTAGGGATTGCCATGCAACGGATGCACTAGAGCTATAAGTGTATGAAAGCTCAAAAAGAAACTAAGTGGGTGTGCATCCAGCTTGCTTGCTCATGAAGACCTAGGCCATTTTGAGGAAGCCCATCATTGGAATATACAAGCAAAGTTCTATAATGAAAAATTCCCACTAGTATATGAAAGTGACAACATAGGAGACTCTCTATCATGAAGATCATGGTGCTACTTTGAAGCACAAGTGTGGTAAAAGGATATTAGCATTGCCCCTTCTCTCTTTTTCTCTCTTTTTTTTGTTTGGCTTCTTTGGCCTCTTTTTTTTCATTGGCTTCTTTGGCCTCTTTTTTTTCTCACACGGGACAATGCTCTAATAATGATGATCATCACACTTCTATTTATTTACAACTAAAGAATTACAACTCAATACTTAGAACAAAAATATGACTTTATGTGAATGCCTCCGGCGGTATACCGGGATGTGCAATGATTCAAGAGTGACATGTATGAAAAATTATGAACGGTGGACTTGCCACAAATACGATGTCAACTACATGATCATGCAAAGCAATATGGCAATGATGGAGCGTGTCATAATAAACAGAACGGTGGAAAGTTGCATGGCAATATATCTCGGAATGGCTATGGAAATGCCATAATAGGTAGGTATGGTGGCTGTTTTGAGGAAGGTATATGGTGGGTGTATGGTACCGGTGAAAGTTGCGTGGTACTAGAGAGGCTAGCAATGGTGTAAGGGTGAGAGTGCGTATAATCCATGGACTCAACATTAGTCATAAATAACTCACATACTTATTGCAAAAATCTATTAGTTATCGAAACGAAGTACTATGCGCATGCTCCTAGGGGGATAGATTGGTAGGAAAAGACCACCGCTCGTCCCCGACTGCCAGTCATAAGGAAGACAATCAATAAATAAATCATGCACCAACTTCATCACATAACGGTTCACCATACGTGCATGCTACGGGAATCACAACCTTTAACACAAGTATCTCTCAAATTCACAACTGCTCTACTAGCATGACTCTAATATCACCATCTTCATATCTCAAAACAATCATAAAGAATCAAACTTCTCATAGTATTCAATGCACTTTATATGAAAGTTTTAATTATTCCCATCTTGGATGCCCATCATATTAGGACTAGTTTTATAGCCAAAGCAAATTAACATGCTGTTCTAAAAGACTCTCAAAATAATATAAGTGAAGCATGAGAGATCAATAATTTCTATAAAATAAAACCACCACTGTGCTCTAAAAAGATATAAGTGAGGCACTAGAGCAAGATTATCTAGCTCAAAAGATATAAGTGAAGCACATAGAGTATTCTAATAAATTCCGATTCATGCGTGTCTCTCCCAAAAGGTTTGTACAGCAAGGATGATTGTGGTAAACTAAAAAGCAAAGACTCAAATCATACAAGATGCTCCAAGCAAAACACATATCATGTGGTGAATAAAAATATAGCCTCAAGTAAAGTTACCGATAGACGAAGACGAAAGAGGGGATGCCTTCCGGGGCAACCCCAAGCTTAGGCTCTTGGTTGTCACTTTGGTTACTTGCTACCGTGCTGTTTTTATTGTTACTATTACAAAATCAATATCTACTATCATTACTACACTTTTATTACCATCTCTTTGCCGAACTAGTGCACCTATACAATTTACCATTGTATTTGGTGTGTTGGGGACACAAGAGACTTTTTGTTATTTGGTTGCAGGGTTGCTTGAGAGAGACCATCTTCATCCTACGCCTCCCACGGATTGATAAACCTTAGGTCATCCACTTGAGGGAAATTGCTACTGTCCTACAAAACTCTGCGCTTGGAGGCCCAAAACAAGTCTACAAGAACAAGTTGCGTAGTAGACATCAGGTTGGCATAGATCAAGATTAGGATTTGTCAACCCAAGTACCGGAGAGGTATCTCTGGGCCCTCTCGGTAAGACACATCATAAGAAGCCTTGCAAGCAAAGTGACTAATGAGTTAGTTATGGGATGATGTATTACGGAACGAGTAAAGAGACTTGCCGGTAATGAGATTGAACTAGGTATGAAGATACCGACGATCGAATCTCGGGCAAGTAACATACCGATGACAAAGGGAATAACGTATGTCATCATTACGGTTCGACCGATAAACATCTTCATAGAATATGTAGGAGCCAATATGAACATCCAGGTTCCACTATTGGCTATTGACCGAAGAGGTGTCTCGGTCATGTCTACATAGTTCTCGAACCCGTAGGGTCCGCGTGCTTAACGTTCGATGACGATTTTGTATTATATGAGTTATATGATTTGGTGACCGAATGTTGTTCGGAGTCCTGGATGAGACCACGGACATGACGAGGAGTCTCGAAATGGTCGAGATGTAAAGATTCATATATATGACGATGATATTCGGACACCGGAAGTGTTCCGGGGTGTACCGGGTACATATCAAAGTACCGGGGGGTTACCGGAACCCCCCGGGGGGACAATGGGCCTTATGGGCCATAGGAGGGGAGCACACCAGCCCACAAGGGGTGGCGCCCCGCCCCCCTAAGGAAGGAGGCCGAATAGGAGAAGGAGGAGGGGGTTCGCCCCCCCCTTTCCTTCCTCCCCCCTCTTTTCCCTTTTCCCCCTTTCGGTAATAAGGAAAGGGGGCGAATTGGACTAGGGCCCCAAGTAGGATTCCTCCTACTTGGTGCGCCCCATGGCAGCTCCCCTCCCCATCCCACCTATATATACGTGGGGAGGGGCGCCTAGAACACACCAACAATTGTTAGCGGTGTGCGGCGCCCCCCCCCCCCTCCATAGTTCTCGTAGTGCTTAGGCGAAGCCCTGCGCGGATCACTTCACCATCATCGTCACCACGCCGTCGTGCTGACGGAACTCATCTACTTCCTCGACACTTTGCTGGATCAAGAGTTCGAGGGACGTCATCGAGCTGAACGTGTGCAGAACTCGGAGGTGTCGTACGTTCGGTGCTTGACCGGTTGGAACGAGAAGAAGTTCGACTACAACTACCGCGTTGTCAAACGCTTCCAATTTCGGTCTATGAGGGTAGGTGGACACACTCTCCCCCTCTCGTTGCTATGCATCTCCTAAATAGATCTTTTGTGAGCGTAGGATTTTTTTTGAAATTGCATGCTACGTTTCCCAACATAAAGAGCATTCATTTTCCCGCAATCCAGTACTTTGCATTATTTAATGGAAAATGTATTGTAGGTAAACAAGATTATAGCACACTTTGTGCTCCAGACTTGAGCCTCATACGCACCGCTCTCACCGGTGACAAAAGTTATAATCTTGGAGCGATTGTTGCACGTAGGTTGCAGCACAACGCTGGTAGTGGATATTTTTATGGTGGAATTTATGCCACGCGCTTAGCAAGAGAGCTGGGTGTTTCACATTTGCCCTATGACCCTATTATGCCCACACAGTACTTAGACTTTGATGCCATGAAACTTCATAAGTTCCTTAGTGGTGAACCCCATAATTTCACTTATAAATTGTTCTTTAATAAAAGTTCAGTGGTGGACACATATTTTCCTGCGCCTTCTTTCTTTGATGTTCATAGTAGGGGAAGATATTATGTTCTGGAGAGCGAGGCCCGAGCTCATAATGCGGCAGTTGTGGCCGCACGGCAGTCTGCAGCATCCGCACCAAGAGCCTTCGTGAGCTACCACTCCGACCATTATGCAGGCTACTGACTGATTACCAAGTTAGGCCAAAAGCCTAAGCTTGGGGGAGTACGTATTCCCACCGACATTACAGTCATGTTCACACTTTTCATTTCAGTTGTCGGTGTCCACACTCTTTCATTGTATCATCCATCCTAAATTTATTTTCTCGCTTTCTTCTTGTGTGTTTGAAAAACTTTGAGAAAATCCAAAAATATATTTCCTGCTTCTTTTCGTTTTTTCTTCCTAGTTTAAATTTGGTGTAGCACTAAAAAGAAAACCCAAAAAGCTTTCCTTGTTCTTCTTTTGCTTGTTGGGAGATTTCCCGTGTAAATAGTTTTTCTCGCTTTTGCTTTTCCCTTTTATTTGCTTGTTTCAGAAAACCGAAAACTCCAAAAATATTTCAGTGTGTTTCTCTGAAGTCCTTTTCTTTTTATTGAGTCATACCGAGGAGAAGACCACGATGAAAATGTTGAGTGGCCTCATATGCATTATTGTTGATCTAGCAGAGAGCCCATATTACCTTGTCTTCTCCTTTTGAATAAAATGTTTGCAGATTCCAGCTTAGTCCACGACACTCTTGCACTACTATTAGTTTCATATCATTCGGTCGTGCAAGTGAAAGGCAATAATGACGATATTCGATGAACTGTCCTTGGCAGAGAGAAACGGGTATGAACTTGACTTGTTCTATTTTTGTAAATATGTTTAACCTAGTATCCATGATTCAGCCTATTATGACCAAACATGTTTGCAATGATAACTAGAGATTATAGTTTCTCATTCCATGCATAAGTAGGTAGGAGTGGATAATGATTTATCTTGGATGTCAACATTGCGTTAAAATGATTGTGATGTAGTATGATGATATGGTATCCTCCTCTAAATGTTCGAGTGGCTTGACTTGGCACATGTTCATGCATGTAGTTGAATCAAAACCAACATAGCCTCTATGATATTTATGTTCATGGTGTCCATATCCTACCCATGCTAGTATCCAATGTTACTTATGCATAATGCATGTTCATGACCGTTGTTGCTCTCTAGCTGGCCACTTCTCAACCTATTTGCTAGCCTTCGCCTGTACTAAGTGGGAATGCTACGTGTACATCCAAAACCTGAAACCCAAGTTATTCCAGAGGAGTCCACCATACCTACCTATATGCGGTATTACCCTGCCGTCCTAAGTAAATTTGCATGTGCCACCTCTAAAAACTTGAAATAAATATCCTTTTTGTGCGCGTGGATTGTTCATAGAGTGACAGGAGGTAGTCAGTATCTTCCATGCTAAGCGGGTTATTCTCAGAGTGAGTGTTTATTCACTCATCATTGCACGAGAAAGGGGCGGTAATAGGAATTCCCAGTCCCAAATTGCAAAAGGAGCTTACAAATAATCAAACAAAAACTCCTATGGAGTAATAACCTTTACTTTATCGCTTGGGAACTGCCGCTAATGTGTTTAGCATGGAAGATATTGATAACTAATGGTCGCGAAGTAAACAAGAAGGGTGCATTTCTCAAAATTTCATTTACCTCTGTTTTAAAAACTTGAACTCTGGCACCTCTGCAAATCACTGCTTCCCTCTGCGAAGGCACTATCTATTTACTTTTATGTTGTGTCATCACCTTCTAAAATAAGCGTCAGAACCTGAGAGCACTGTTGTCATGCTTATGCATTATGTGTAGCTAATGTTGGGTGCATCATGACTGGATCTTTTCTACCATGAATTACAATGTTTAGTCACTGCTTGAACTTTGGGGGTGCTCTGCGTTTATGTTTTGCGGTCTCAGAAAGGGCTCGCGAGTTACCACTATTGTCATATTACATCATGGTTGTTTTGACAACGTGTTGTTGTTTGAGATATCTTATTATTGCTCCCTAGCTGATTATGTCATTGATATGAGTTAATATAATTTTTAAGAGTTATTGTCGGCATGGTTAGTTATAATATTGGCTGAAAACCTGGGTGTTGTTTAAGCTTATTTATGCAAACAAGAGCAAAAGAGTTCGTAAAAGTTTGACTTTTTCACTTTCAGTTTATCAACTGAATTGCTTGAGGACAAGCAAAGGTTTAAGCTTGGGGAGTTGATACGTCTTCGTCGTATATACTTTTCCTAACGCTTTTCCTCTTGTTTTGGACTCTAATTTGCATGATTTGGATGAAACTAACCCGGACAGACGCTGTTTTCAGCAGAACTACCATGGTGTTGTTTTTGTGTAGAAATAAAAGTTCTCGGATTGGAACAAAACTTTGCGAGGAATTTTTATACAATAGAAGATAATTTCTAGAGCCAAGAACCACCAGAGGGGGGCACCTGGGTGGGCACAACCCACCAGGGCGCGCCACCCCCTCCAGGCGCGCCCAGGTGGGTTGTCCCCAATTCCATGATGCTCCCCGCCGGGAGTGAGTAATTCCTTCGTAGGCTCGCTGGTTGGTGAGGAGTTGGATGAGATTCATCATGTAATCGAGTTAGTTTTGTTAGGGCTTGATCCGTAGTATCCATTATGTTCTGAGATTGATGTTGCTATGACCTTGCCATGCTTAATTCTTGTCACTTTGGGCCCGGGTGCCATGATTTCAGATCTGAGCCGTTTATGTTATCACCATTATATCTATGTTCTAGATCCGATCTTGCAAGTTATAGTCACCTACTACGTGTTATGATCTGGCAACCCCGGAGTGACAATAGTCGGACACTTCCCGGTAATGACCGTAGTTTGAGGAGTTCATTTATTCACCGTGTGTTAATGCTTTGTTCCGGTTCTCTATTAAAAGGAGGCCTTAATATCCCTTAGTTTCCAATAGGACCCCGCTGCCACGGGCGGGTAGGACAAAAGATGTCATGCAAGTTCTTTCCATAAGCACGTATGACTATTTACGGAATACATGCCTACATTATATTTATGAACTGGAGCTAGTGTCGTATCGCCCTAGGTTATGAATGATATATGATGAATATCATCCAACAATCACCAATCCAATGCCTACGATTTTTCCTACCTATTTTTCTCGCTAAGCTACTACTGCTATCGTTACGGTTGCACTTGCTACAAAACTATTGATATCACTGTTACCATTACTATTGTTGTTGCTACTACTATCAAAACTATCATACTGCTTTGCTACTGATCACTTTGCTGTCCAGGTGTGGTTGAATTGACAACTCAGCTGCTAATACTTACAAATATTCTTTGGCTCCCCTTGTGTCGAATCTATAAATTTGGGTTGAATACTCTACCCTCAAAAACTGTTGCGATCCCCTATACTTGTGGGTTATCAAGGTTGGCCATGAAGATAATTCATGGTGATGAAGAAGGACAATACAAGTGTTGGGGAACATAGTAATAATTCAAAAAAAAATCCTACGTGTCACCAAGATAAATCTAGGAGATGCTAGCAACGAGAGATAGGGAGAGCATCTTCATACCCTTAAAGATCGCTAAGAGGAAGCGTTACAAGAACGCGGTTGATGGAGTCATACTCGCGGCGATTCAAATCGCGGAAGATCCGATCCAAGCGCTGAATGGACGGCACCTCCGCGTTCAACACACGTACAGCCCGGGGATGTATCCTCCTTCTTGATCCAGTAAGGGGAGAGGAGAAGTTGAGGGAGAGCTCCGGCAGCACGACGGCGTGGTGGTGGAGCTCGTGGTTCTCCGGCAGGGCTTCGCCAAGCTCTACGGAGGAGGTGTAGGAGAGGGGAAGGGCTGCGCCAGGGGAAGGGTGCGGCTGCCCTCCCCCCTGATAACCCACAAGTATAGGGTATCAATTGTAGCCTCTTTCGATAGGTAAGAGTTTCGAACCCAACGAGGAGCTAAAGGTAGAACAAATATTCCCTCAAGTTCTATCGACCACCGATACAACTCTACGCACGCTTAACGTTCGCTTTACCGGAAACAAGTATGAAACTAGAAGTACTTTGTAGGTGTTTTTGGATAGGTTTGCAAGAATATAAAGAGCGCGTAAATAAAAGCTAGGGGCTGTTTAGATAAAGACACAACTAAATTAGTTTTAGTAGGGAGCTTTTTGTTACGAGAAAGTTATTTGTCCCTAGGCAATCGATAACTAGACCGATAATCATTATTGCAATTTTATTTGAGGGAGAGGCATAAGCTAGCATACTTTCTCTAATTGGATCATATGCACTTATGATTGGAACTCTAGCAAGCATCCGCAACTACTAAAGATCATTAAGGTAAAACCCAACCATAGCATTAAAGCATCAAGTCCTCTTTATCCCATACACAACAACCCCCTTACTCGAGTTTGTGTTTCAGTCACTCACGCAACCCACTATAAGAGAATCATGAACGTATTGCAACACCCTACAGCGGGGATCCCTCATGCTTGCGTGACACGGAGAGCACCATAGGACAGCACCAATAATAAAACATGCAACTCAAACCAATCTTGATCATCAAATAACCCATAGGACAAAACGGATCTACTCAAACATCATAGAATAGCCATACATCATTGGGAAATAATATATAGCGTTGAGCACCATGTTTAAGTAGAGAGTACAGCGGGTAAAAGAGAGGTTACACTGCTGCATAGAGGGGGGAAGAGTTGGTGATGATGGCGGTTAAGTTGTTGGTGAAGATTGCGGTGATGATGATGGCCACGGCGGCGTTCCGGCGCCACGGGAAGAGAAGGGGAGAGGGGGCCCCTTCGTCTTCTTCTTCCTTGACCTCCTCCCTAGATGGGAGAAGGGTTTCCCCTCTGGTCCTTGGCCTCCATGGCGTGGGAGGGGCGAGAGCCCCTCCGAGATTGGATCTGTCTCTCTGTTTCTCTTTGTTTCTGCGTTCTCGTCTGGTTCCCTTTCACCGTTTCGTATATATATGGAGATCCGTAACTCCGATTGGATTGAAACCTTCGCCCAGATCTTTTTCCAAAAATTAGCTTTCTTGCGGCCAAAGTAGAGCATCAACCGTCTTACGAGGGGCCCATGAGGGTGGGGGCGCGCCTGCCTGGAGTGGGTGTGGGCCCCATCCTCGTGGCCACCTCGGGCACCGTCTCGCGTTGATTTTACTTCCCAAAAATCACAAATATTCCAAAATAATTCTCCGTCCGTTTTTATCCCGTTTGGACTCTGTTTGATATGGGGTTTCTGCGAAACATAAGACATGCAACAAACAGGAACTGGCACTGGGCACTGGATCAATATGTTAGTACCAAAAATAGTATAAAAAGTTGCCAAAAGTATATGAAAATTGAATAATATTGGCATGGAACAATCAAAAATTATAGATACGATGGAGACATATCAGCATCCCCAAGCTTAATTCCTGCTCGTCCTCGAGTAGGTAAATGATAAAAAAGATAATTTTTGATGTGGAATGCTACCTAGCATAATCTTGATCATGTATCTAATCATGGCATGAATATTAAGACACGAGTGATTCAAAGCAATAGTCTATCATTTGACATAAAAACAATAATACTTCAAGCCTACTAATAAAGCAATCATGTGTTTTCAAAATAACATGGCCAAAGAAAGTTATCCCTACAAAATCATATAGTCTGGCTATGCTCCATCTTCACCACACAAAATATTCACATCATGCACAACCCCGATGACAAGCCGAGCAATTGGTTCATACTTTTTAACGCGCTTCAGCTTTTTCAACCCTCACGCAATACATGAGCGCAAGCCATGACATAGCACTATAGGTGGAATATAATATGATGATGGGGGTTATGTGGAGAAGACAAAAAAGGAGAAAGTCTCACATCGATGCGGCTAATCAACGGGCTATGGAGATGCCCATCAATTGATGTCAATGTGAGGAGTAGGGATTGCCATGCAACGGATGCACTAGAGCTATAAGTATATGAAAGCTCAAACTGAAACTAAGTGGGTGTGCATCCAACTTGCTTGCTCATGAAGACCTCGGGAATTTGAAGAGGCCCATCATCGGAATATACAAGCCAAGTTCTATAATGAAAATTCCCACTAGTATATGAAAGTGATAACTCAAGAGACTCTATATATGAAGATCATGGTGCTACTCTGAAGCACAAGTGTGGTAAAAGGATAGTAACATTGCCCCTTCTCTCTTTTTCTCTCATTTTTTTGTTTTTTTTGCCTTCTTTTTTTTTCATCCGGAGTCTCATCCCGACTTGTGGGGGAATCATAGTCTCCATCATCCTTTCCTCACTGGGGCAATGCTCTAATAATGATGATCATCACACTTCTATTTACTTACAACTCAATATTACAACTCGATATCTAGAACAAAGATATGACTCTATATGAATGCCTCCGGCGGTGTACCGAGATGTGCATTGATCTAGCGTACCAATGACATAAAAAACGGACAAGCCATGAAAACATCATGCTAGCTATCTTACGATCATGCAAAGCAATATGACAATAAATGCTCAAGTCATGTATATGATGATGATGGAAGTTGCATGGCAATATATCTCGGAATGGCTATGGAAATGCCATAATAGGTAGGTATGGTGGCTGTTTTGAGGAAGATATAATGAGTCTTATGTGTGATAGAGCGTATCGTATCACGGGGTTTGGATGCACCGGCGAAGTTTGCACCAACCCTCGAGGTGAGAAAGGGCAATGCACGGTACCGAAGAGGCTAGCAATGATGGAAGGGTGAGAGTGCGTATAATCCATGGACTCACATTAGTCATAAAGAACTCATATACTTATTGCAAAAGTTTATTAGCCCTCGAAGCAAAGTACTACTACGCATGCCCCTAGGGGGATAGATTGGTAGGAAAAGACCATCGCTCGTCCCCGACCGCCACTCATAAGGAAGACAATCAATAAATACCTCATGCTCCGACTTCGTTACATAATGGTTCACCATACGTGCATGCTACGGGAATCACAAACCTCAACACAAGTATTTCTACAATCCACAACTACCCACTAGCATGACTCTAATATCACCATCTTTATATCGCAAAACTATTGCAAGGAATCAAACACATCATATTCAGTGATCTACAAGTTTTATGTAGGATTTTATGACTAACCATGTGAATGACCAGTTCCTGCCATCTCTCTAAATAGATATAAGTGAAGCACGAGAGTTTAATTCTTTCTACAAAAGATATGCCCACGCTCTAACAAATATAAGTGAAGCAAAAGAGCATTCTACAAATGGTGGTTTTCTATGTAAAGAGAAACAGGCAATCCAAACTTCAAATGATATAAGTGAAGCACATGAAGCATTCTATAAAGCCATACTCAAAGAATATAAGTGAAGTGCAAAGAGCATTTTATAAATCAACCAAGGACTATCTCATACCATCATGGTGCATAAAAGAAAAATGAAAACTAAATGCAAAAGACGCTCCAAGATTTGCACATATCACATGAACGAAACGAATTCGAAAACATACCAATACTTGTTGAAGAAAGAGGGGATGCCTTCCGGGGCATCCCCAAGCTTAGATGCTTGAGTCTCCTTGAATATTTACTTGGAGTGCCTCAGGCATCCCCAAGCTTGAGCTCTTGCCTCTCTTCCTTCTTCTCACATCGTGTCGGGTGGTTGGCGCGACATATGCCAAGGGATGGCTTATCATTGTGGGAGCCAATAAAACGTCGCCGGTGCCTGGAAACGGGATGAGGCGAAGACATGCACGCCGGCGAATCTTACCCAGGTTCGGGGCTCTCCGAGGAGATAACACCCCTAGTCCTGCTCTGCGGGGTCTCCGCATGATCACTAGATCGATAAAGAGTAGCTACAATCGCTCCTAGAGCTGTTGGGATCAAGGGAGAAGAAGAACAAGGCTAGCTCTTGCTTCTCTCTATCTATGGTGCGTGTGTGTGTGCTATGCTTGGAAGCCAAACATGCAGAGGTGCGAACCCTTTGCATGGGTGCTCCGGGGGTTTAATATAGTCCTACCCCCCGGGGGTACAATGGTAATCCGACTGGGAACTGGCCCCAGCCGTCAGCGTCTACGCCTGCCGGCTTCTCCGCCGGCTGCTGGGTCCCGCCAGCAGGTGGGTCCCGCCGGCTACCGGCTACTCGGTCGACAGGCCGGCCCCACCGCCTAGGGTCTTGTCGGCGGCTGCTTACTGTAGCCGCGCCTCTGATGATGAGGGCTTTGTCGAGGTAAGCGTGGCTACAGTGATCCGCATCGGGGATTATCACTGTAGCCTCACCTCGTCTTGTCACCTTAATGGGGCTCCTGCTTCGAGGAAGGGAGTCGCCGGCTTCTGGAGGCCGGCTATGCTCCTGGCCGACTAGGAAAAGCCGGGCCGCCTTCACGCCTCTCTCTGGCTGAAGGGGCCCGCAGTCCTTGGGCCGTACAGGAGTGGGTCATGGATGACGTCGCGGCTGGCGTGGCTACAGTGCCGGGCCGCACGGGAGACATCCCTCCCGTACGGCCTCCTGTAGCCATGCCTGCCTCGGGCTTCGGGGGTCGTGGGCCACACTGTGGCCATGCCCCGTCAGGTCGTCGTTATGTAGGAGCGGTTGTGGTCTTGGCCGGCTTCTAGGAGTCGGCGTCCTTCTTGGCCGGCTTCTTGGAGTCGGTGAGGCTGGGTCGCCTTCCGGGAGTCGGTGAGGCTGGGTCGCCTTCCGGGAGTCGGCTTTAGTGGTAGCCGGCCGGGGAAGGCGGCCCAAATGCTTGGAGTGCTTGAAGGCCCAAAGGCCTGATAAATTTTCTAAAGAGCCAGGGGTAGTCGGTTAGGCTACCCGTGGCCAATTACTCCGACAGTAGTCCCCGAAGCTGGTTGGGCTTCGAGGTGGAGTGGGGTTCGAGAAGCTTGATCAGCTTCCTATCGTGACAAGCCGGCAGCTAGGAGCCGGCCTTGGTGCAGGCGTGCCGCCTTTAGTCGAATTCTTCTGGAGCCGGGGGGCGGGAACCCGCGGGCTCGTGCACCGGACCGCTGGCCGGCCTCGGGCCGTGGCGTGCCACGTGGCCGGAAAGCCTGCCAGCCCACGCGCGTGACGGGACGTTGCCGCAGGGAGGGGGCCCGCCACGCCCGCGCCCCGGCCCAAGCGCGGATCCTTTGCATCCCAAAACCTCCCGCACGTTCCGTGCGGCAGTTTCGGCTCGCACTTATGCGTAATAAACGCGAGACGTGGGGGGAGTGGGCGCAGTTAATCCCACGTCTCCCCCCACGTCCGGCCTCTTCGGCCGCGTGAGGCTATAAGTAGGGGGAGGTGGAGGGCGGCAGACCCTCGCATGCTCCTCCTACTCCCTTCGTCTTCTCGCCTTGCTCGTTCTTGCGACAGCGCCTCGCCGCCGCGCTCTTCCTTCCACGCTCCTCCGCCGTCGTGCCAGTTTCCGCTATGCCTCCCCACGTAGAGCAGCTCGGCGGGGATTGGGATGGCTCCATCGTCCACAACGACCACATCGACTTCCTCCGCGACACCCGGCGTCTGCCCACCGCGGACAAAGTGGAGGTCCGCCTTGCGCCGAAGAAGGAAATCAGGCCGGCGCCGTGGGATGGCGAGCGGGTGGTCTTTCGCTCGCACTTCCTGCGCGGCATCGGCCTGCCAGTGAGCGCCTTCTTCCGCTCCTGGCTGGACTTCTATCAGCTTCAGCCGCATCACCTCACTCCCAACGCGGTAGTGCTGCTGTCGGCCTTCGTCACCCTGTGCGAGGGCTACCTCGGCGTCCTCCCCACCCTCGAGCTCTGGGGGGAGTTCTTCCAGTCGAAGCTGGGTACGCGCAGCAAGGGCGTGCCAGCCCACACTGACGCCTTCATCGCGTCGCGGAGATCGGGCGCCGACAACCCCTTCCCCGTCATCACGCTGATCCAATCGGTGAAGAAGTGGCAGAAGTCATACTTCTACGTGCGGAACATCGCTCCCCGAGGCGACTACCTCAACCTGCCGGCTTACGTAGCCGGCCCGCCGGCGGGGAGGCTGCCCCAGTGGTCCTTCCGGGCGGTAACGCTGTCGCAGGGAGGAAACGCCGCCATCGCCCGCCTGCGGGTGATGGTCCAGTCGGAGGGGCTGACGGGGCCCGACCTCCTGGCCGCGTTCGTCACGCGCCGGGTCCTTCCGCTCCAGAGCCGGCCTCATCTGATCTGTCAGATGAGCGGCCAGCTCGATCCGAGCCGGATGTGTACCAAGGAGATGCCGCGGCCTGACGCCGCCGACATGGTGAACTACCTCGCCAATTGCCAACTTTCTGATGACTGGCAATTTGGCAAGGAGCCATACAGCCGCGCCAATCCCCCGCCTACGGTACGCTCCCTTTCTCTTTTTCTCTTTCTCTCTCTCTCTCAGCTTGTCGCCGAGTTCCTCTGGGCCGACTCTAACTCAGTCGGCTCGCTCTTTTTGACAGAATCCTCTGCTTCGGCCGGCCGGCGGAGCGGACGTGGAGCGCCGCTTCGTCCCCGACCGGACCGAGCACGACCAGGAGGACCCCGACCTGGGGGCGGTCCATATGGAGGACGCCGCCGAGCCGGCTGGCGGTGAAGCAGGCGGCTCCGGGTTTACCGCTACCTTCGAGGACTGGCCAGACGAGGACGAAGCCGAAGCCGTCCCGCCCCGCCAGCCGGCCCCCGGATGCGGCGCGGGCTCTTCCGGCGCGCAGCCTGCTCGGGGTAGAGGCTAGAAACGTCGCGCCACCCAGGGCATGTTCGGCAGCCGGACGAAGAAGCCTAGGGGTGGGGCGGCGGCCACCAGGTGGGAAGAGGCGGCCGCGAAGGCGGCTCGCTTCCGCAAGGTGGTGAAGCAGCCGCAGACGGTATCGGCGTAAGTTCTCTCTTTCTTTGTACTATCCTTCTCTCTTTCCTTTGATGGTTCTTGAGTCTTCGTCTTCTTTTTCCATGATCAGAGCTCCTCTGTCACTTGAGCGGGCGGCTGCCGGCTCCGTTGTCGAGTCGCCAGGGGGCTCTGGGAGCACCACCCGTCGCGTAGATCCCTGTGCCACCCTCCTGGAGGCGACGGAAAGGAACACGCGGGAGGTGCGGGAGGAGCAGGAAGCGCGGGAGGCGGAGGCACGGAGGGTAGCCGCCGCCCAGGCAGCTCGGGAGGAGGAGGCGGCGAAGGCGCTTGCCGAGGCCGCAGCCAAGGCCCAGGCAGAGGCCGAGGCCGAAGCGGCGGCAGGGGAGGCCTTGATGGTCACCCCCCTGCGCACCATGGCGCCCGGGGGCGCGGATCCCTCGCCAGGGGGAGCCAGCGGTTCCCAGCCGGGTTTGGGAGGGAGCGGCGACGACGTCATCTTCTTGAGGGAGGCGCCGGGGCCGACTCCTCCGACTGGGGCGGCCCAAGGCGGCCAGACTGAGCCTGCGCCTGCACAGTCGGCGGAAGGTGAGCCGGCCGCGGGGGCTGAGGTGGCGGTCCGGGTTCCACCAAGCCGGCGCGCGGGGAAGGCCGCGGCTGAACCGCAGAAGGCTGCGTCGGAGCCACAGCCGGCCGTGGGCTCCAGCTCGTCGGCCCGAGACGCGGAGGCGGCCAGCGCTACCTCGGGGTGGACGCCGGGCGGAGGGACAGCGGTGGTGAACGTCGCCGCACAAGACGTCCGGACCCGGCTACAAAGCCAAGCCGCGGCGCTGAGGCAGTTCACCGACGAATTCCTCGCCACGCGGGCAGCCATCCGGGATAGTATTCTCATCTTGTTCTTGATTTCTCTCGTGGGGGCGCGCCAGCGCACCCACTGGGTGTAGTCCCCGAGATTCGGGCCGACTGCTGAGTAGTCGGCTCGGATCTTCCTTGATGATTTTGTTTTTGCTGCTTTGTTCTCACTTCGGTCTTTTGTCCGTTTTGCAGGATTACCATAACCTCCGAGCGGCCGCCTTCAACTCCCAGGCTCGGGAGCTGGCTCAGAAGACCGCCGATCTCACTGAAAGCCGAGGTATGTAACTTGATCTTTATCTCATGTGGGGGCGCGTCAGCGCACCCACTGGGTGTAGTCCCCGAGATTCGGGCCGACTGCTGAGCAGTCGGCTCGGATCTTCCTTGATGATTTCTCATTCTTCTTCTTCTTCTTCTATCTCTGCAGCGGCCAACGCCAGTCTGAGGGCGCAGCTGGGGGAGTCCCACACTGCTCTTCGTGCCAAGGACGCGGAGCTCGCCGCCTTGGTGCAGGAGTGCGACCGCCTGGTCAAGAAGCTGGCCGACCAGGAGGAAGGCCACAAGGCTGCGCTGAAAGCTGCGCAGGATCGCGAGGCCGCCCTTCAGGCCGAGTTCGAGACGGAGGCGGCCGGCTGGGCAGAGGCCAGGCAGACTCTGGTCTCTGGCTATGGCCAGATTGAGGACCTGGTTGACGGTAAGTCGTCTATCCCTTCATCCTTTCTTGCCATCTGCCACTTCGGCTTGTTTTTCTGATTTTGGTGTTCTTCTTTCCTTTTCTCCTTCGCGCAGAGTACTTCCCTGGCTACTCAACTGCTGCCAACCAGGCCATCGAAGCTCGTTGCCAGGTGAAGAGGCAAGCCGGCTTCGAGATCTCGCCGACCGCCGGCCGCTCGCTGGAGGAGCAGCTCCTGGCGATCCAGGCTCGTATCCAGCCGGCTCACAGGCTGCTCCGCCGGCTTCAGCATGCCGGGTCGCAGGTCTTGGCCGCCCTCTGGCCCGGCCAAGTGGTCCCGCGCACTCCCAGCCGGACCGCCGACTGGCTGGAGGTGGCCGTCGGCCGCTTCGAGGCTTGGAAGGCGTCAGCGGCTCGCTCCGGCGCCAGGCGGGCGCTGGAGTTCGTCAAGGCCTGGTATCCCGGCCTGAACCTGGACCAGCTGGCGACCTGGCGGCAGCAAGCCGACACGGAGCTGGAGCCGGCGTGGCCGGCCATCATTCGGCGAGCTTCGACGATCGCCGACTACACCGACACCAACGTCTTCGCCCCCGAGGTGGACGATAATGGAGTCGCCCAGCCGGAAGATTGGTTCGGGCTGGACCCGGCGCATGGTGAGGACTCGGCGGAGGAGATCGACTCCAGCGACGAGGGCGAGGAGGAGGAGGAGGAGGAAGGTGAAGACGCCGAGCCGGCTGGTGGAGAAGCCGGCCAGCCTGACCGCGCCTCCAGCACTACGTCGCGTGCGAGTGCGTCTCCTACCGCGGGAGGTGGTCAGGCCGGGACCAACTAGGCGGCCACTCCTTCAGCCGGCGAGTTGCCTTCACCGATCAGCTCGGCCTCCAAGTCGCACCTTAGTCTTCTTTCTTTGTTTTCCTATCTTGTTGCTTTTGAACAATGTTTGGTTAAGTCTGCACAAGTCCACCCACTGGGTGTATTGAAACTCAAGTCTGTTGCCAGCCTTTGAGCGGCTTTATGTATAAAGTTATGAAATCGGTCTTTCCTTGTGCTTTCGCTTTTTTGTCCTTCTGCTTTTTTCCTTTGCCGCCCTCCCTTGGTTGCCGCCTCCCCAGTCAAACAGTTGCTCTGCAATCTGTAGCCGGGGAGTTCCTGGCCGATTGGGGAGGGGGAAGTACTTGTAGCTCTGCCGGACTTAAGCTAAGCTTTTAGGAAGCCGGCCAGCCGGCTGTTGTGATAGTCGGCAGGCATATATAGAGGCCGTCTTTTTGCTATATGGGTTAGTTGTTCCTTAGCCGTTTTTCGTGTGGGCGTCTTTTCTGTCTTTCCTCTTGCTAGTCGGACAGACAGTTCTTTGAGCTGCGACTTTCAACAAGGGAGGACTTGGGAGCCGGCACACTACTTTGCTGACTTCGGGAAGAACTTAGAATATAGCTCAAGGTGGCCAGTCCCCGGGCCGACTAGTCGGACCCGGTGCCGGACAAGAGTTCAAAATGTAATAATACATTCATGGATATGACACTCGTCATTCATAGATAAATAAAAGGTAGTCCCCGAGTACTGTTCGGGGGGCCTGTTGGTTTGTAACTTAATACAAAAGGGGTAGCGTGATACATACTGCTTTTCAGCTGTAAAATCGTCTTAGGAGGTTTGCGTTCCATGGTCGCTCCGACTCCTTGCCGGAGTCGTCTCTCTTGCGTGCTCTTGGCTTTTGCGCGTCGATCAAGTAGTAGGAGTCGTTGCCGAGTGCCTTGCTGACGACGAAGGGGCCTTCCCAAGGGGCCGAGAGCTTGTGCTGGCCGGTGTTCGCTGGATCAGCCGGAGCACAAGGTCGCCCTCTTGGAAGGATCTTGGCTTGACCTTGCGGTTGTAGTAGCGGCGCAGGCCTTGCTGGTAGATGGCGGACCGGCTGAGGGCTAACAGCCGGCCTTCTTCCAGTAGGTCGACGCCGTCTTCTCTTGCTTCTTTGGCTTCCTCCTCCGTGTACATGGTGATCCGAGGCGAGTCGAACTCGATGTCTGTTGGGATGACAGCCTCGGCACCGTACACAAGGAAGAATGGAGTGAAGCCGGTTGACTTGTTGGGTGTAGTGCGTAGGCTCCAGAGGACAGCCGGCAGTTCTTCGAGCCAGCAGCCGGCCGATCGCTCCAGTGGTACAACCAGTCGGGGCTTGATGCCGGAGAGGATAAGTCCATTTGCTCGCTCGACTTGGCCGTTTGACTGTGGGTGGGCAATGGACGCTAAGTCCAGTCGGATGCCCTGTGCCGCGCAGAAACGTGCCAGTGCGCCTTTGGCGAAGTTCGTGCCGTTGTCGGTGATGATGCTGTGTGGCACGCCGTACCGAGTAGTGATGTCGGTGATGAATGTTACGGCAGTCGGCCCGTTCAGCTTCTTAATCGGCTTTGCTTCAATCCACTTTGTGAACTTGTCCACAGCAACGAGCAGGTGTGTCATGCCACCGCGGGCTGTCTTGAAGGGGCCCACCATGTCCAGTCCCCAAACGGCAAAAGGCCAGGTGAGGGGAATGGTCTTGAGGGCGGAAGCCGGCAGGTGTTGTTTGGAACTGAAGACTTGACATCCTCTGCAGCTCTTCACTATTCCTTTAGCATCCTCCAAGGCAGTCGGCCAGAAGAACCCATGGCGGAAAGCCTTGGCTATGAGGGATCTTGAGGCGGCGTGATGGCCGCATTCGCCTTGGTGGATGTCTTTGAGGATTGCCACTCCTTTTTCTGGCTCGACGCAACGCTGGAAGACTCCAGTGACGTTGCGCTTCACAAGCTCCCTGTTGATTATTGTGTATGCTGCGGCTCGTCGTTGCACTAGTCTTGCTGCGATCTCATCAGCCGGCAGCTCTCTGCTGACTAGGAACTTGAGGATGGGCTGGGCCCATGAGGGAGCTGTGACTTCTTCTGCTGTTAATGTGGCCACCATGACTCGGGTGGGTGGGCTGGGTGTTGCGTTGGAGTCGGCCATCGCTTCTTGTGTCGTTGTAGTCCCCGGGCCGACTGCTGCAGTCCCCGGGCCGGGTTCTGAAGTCCCTGGGCCGGGTGCGACTACGTCAGTCCCCGGGGCAGTCGTCGAAGTCCCCGTGCTGCCTGCGGGATTTCTTGAGCCGGATCCGGCTGTTTCTAGCGCAGGCGATACGAAGATGGAATCCGACTCTGGAGACGGCTTGATGGATGGCTTGAGGAGGCGCTGGAGGGAGACGCCAGTCGGTATGGCTTGTCGGGTGGAGCCGATCCGTGCTAGGGCATCTGCTTGGTCGTTGTCGGCCCTTGGCACGTGAAGGAACTCGCACCCTTCGAAGTATCCGCTCATCTGCTGGACGAGGAATCGGTAGCTTGCCATGTTTGCGTCCTTGGCGTCCCAGTCGCCAGATGATTGCTGGACCACTAAGTCTGAGTCGCCGTAGCACAGGATCCGGCGTATGCCGAGTTCTTTGGCTAGCCGGAGCCCATGTACGAGCGCCTCGTACTCGGGCACGTTGTTGGAGGCAGCGAAGTGGATCTGCAGCGTGTACTTGAGCTTGTCGCCTTTGGGAGAGGTGAGGACGATGCCGGCTCCCAAGCCAGTGCGCATCTTGGACCCGTCAAAGTGCATCCGCCAATGGGTGGAGTCGGGAGCCGGCGGTAAGTACTGGGTCTCGGCCCAGTCGACGAGGAAGTCGGCCAATGCTTGCGACTTGATGGCGGTGCGGGGTTGATAGAAGATCGTGTAGGGCGCCAAGGCAATGGCCCATTTGGCCACCCGGCCGGATGCATCCCGGCTGCCTATGATCTCGGCGAGCGGGGCAGTGCACACGACCGTGATGGGGTGCTCTTGGAAGTAGGGCTTCAATTTCTTGGCAGCGAAGTACACCCCATAGCACATCTTCTGGTAGTGCGGGTAGTTTTGCTTCGACCTAGATAGTACTTCGCTGAGATAGTAGACCGGCCTCTGGACCAGCTGGGCTCGGCCTTCCTCCGGGCGCTGGACCACAACAACAGTGCTGACGACTCGGCTTGTCGCGGCGATGTAGAGGAGCATGGGCTCCTTCTCAGTCGGCGCGGCCAGGACAGGCGGAGTGGTCAACATTTTCTTCAACTCATGGAAGGCTTGGTCGGCTTGATCATTCCACTCAAAGTGAGTGGACTTCTTCATGAGTCGGTACAGGGGGAGAGCCTTCTCTCCTAGTCGGCTGATAAAACGGTTCAGGGAGGCTAAGCAGCCGGTGAACTTCTGCACATCTCGCAGCTTGGTGGGAATCTCCATCCTCTCGATGGCTTTGATCTTGACAGGGTTGCACTCAATGCCGTGTTCGGAGACCAGGAAGCCTAGCAGCTGGCCGGCTGGCACTTTGTACACGCACTTCTCGGGGTTGAGCTTGATCTGGAATCGGCGCAAGTTGGCGAATGTTTCCTTCAGGTCTTCCAGCAAGGTACCGCGCTTCTCTGTCTTCACCACAATGTCGTCTACGTAGACGTGGGCATTTCTGCCGAGTTGTTTCAAGAGACATTTCTGCATGCAACGCTGAAAAGTGGCACCGGCGTTTCTCAAGCCGAATGTCATTGTCAGGTAGCAGAAAGCTCCAAAGGGTGTGATGAAGGCAGTCTTCAGGCGGTCAGCCGGGTCCAACTTGATCTGATGATATCCTGAGTATGCATCCAAAAACACAACAGCTCGCATCCGGCTGTGGAGTCTATTACTTGGTCAATCCGTGGCAAAGCAAACGGATCCTTTGGGCAGGCCTTGTTCAAACTTGTGTAGTCTATACACATGCGCCACTTGTTATTCTTCTTCAAAACCAGAACTGGATTGGCAAGCCATTCTGGAAAGAACACTTCCATGATGAAGCCGGCTGCAAGGAGCCGGGCTATCTCTTCTCCCACGATTCTTCGCTTCTCTTCTGATAGTCGGCGGAGGGGTTGCCTGACCGGCTTCGCATCAGCTCGGACATAACTTGTGCTCGGCGAAATCCTTCGGGACACCCGGCATGTCCTTTGGGGACAATGCAAAGATGTCTCGATTCTCACGGAGGAAGTCGGCGAGCTCGCCTTCCTATTTACTGTCCAAGTTCGCCCCGATCACGGCGAACCTCTCCGGGTGTTCCGGGTCTAGAGGTATCTTCTTTGTCTCTTTCGCAGGCTGGAAGGAGCCCTGCGCATCACAGTCCTTGGGGTTGGGGGACAAGGCCGGCTGCTTGCCGGCCATGGCCACAACCCGATCCAACATCTTCTTCTCTTCGGCCACCACGAGGGACTCGGCCAGCCGGCTGCTGGCCATGGCACACTCGATGGACTTCTTGTAGTCGCCGGCTACCGTGATGATCCCCTTCGAGCTCGGCATCTTCATCTTCAGGTAGGCATAATGGGGCACAGCCATGAACTTGGCCAAAGCAGGTCGGCCAAGTAGCGCATGATAGGGGCTCTCCAGGTCCACCACCTCGAACCATATTGCTTCCCGGCGGAAGTGATCTTTGTCTCCGAAGAGAACATCCATTTTGATCTTGCCGATTGGAGAGCAAGATAGGCCGGGTACGATACCATGGAAGACAGTGCGGCTCGGCATGAGCTGCTTTGCTTTGATGTTCAGCTTGTCCATGGTGTCACGGTACAGTATGTTGATACTGCTTCCGCCATTTATCAGGACGCGAGAAAATCTGGCAGCTCGCCTCTCCGTCGCAAGGGTGACGTCCAAGACCATAGCATAGGAGCCAGGCGAAGGCATCACCTCTGGGTGGTCGGCTTGGCTCCAGCTGATGGGCTTTTCCGACCAGTGCATGAACTCGGCGGTGCTAGAGGCGACTGTGTTTACTTCTTGGTGTTGCCGGCGTCGGTTGCGCTTGTCGTCGACTTGACTCGTGAAGACGACGTAGGCGTCGCGCGCTTCGGGGAACTCGTCCTGGATGGCGCCGACTACCGGCCGGGCCGCTGGCTGCTGGGGAGCTGGAGGCAGCGGGCCGGGAGGCGGAGGCGGCACCATCCCTTCGCCCTTGGTGATGCGGGTGAGCCAGTGGCATTTACATGTTGTATGGTTGGACGGCTTCGCGCCGCTGTGGAACTTGCAGGGGGCATCGAGTGCTTGTTCGTAGGAGAAGGACGGCTGCCAGGGCGGCCGGCCTCCCTTCTTCTTGGGAGCGGGCCGCTCCTCGGGCTGCTCGTCTTCAACTGTGGCCACCTGCCGACTGGAGGAAGTCGGCATGGGGCCCTTGCGCTTGTGGTCGTTCTGGTAGGGGCGCCGGTTTGGGTCGCCAGCCGGCGTCTTGGGAGCCGGAGCGACTACCTTCCCCGAGGCGTCCACTCGGAGCTCGGTATTCATGGAGGAGTCGGCAGTGGCATACTTGTCGGCGGTGATCAGCAACTCATCGAGGGTAGCCGGCTCATCGCAGAGGAGTCGGTGCTTGAGGAGGGTGCCCTCTCGGGACCCGGCAGTGAAGTACTCGATGGCCTGGACCTCGTGCACTCCCTCGCAGGAGTTGCGGAGCTCGGCCCATCGCGTGAGGTAGTCACGGGTCGACTCGTTGGGCCCTTGGACGCAGAGGGAGAGCTGGCGAGGCTTGGGAGGCCGCTTGTAGGTGCTGGTGAAGTTGCGAACGAAAACTTCGGTGAAGTCCAGCCAGCTGTTGATGCTGTAGGGCTTGAGGCTGTTGAGCCACGTGCGCGCCGTGCCTTGCAGCATCAAGGGGACGTACTTCACGGCGACGCGCCGATTGCCGTTGGCGATGCTGACGGCTGTGGAGTAGTCGATGAGCCAATCTTCCGGCTTCACTGAGCCATTGTACTTGGGTGTGTCTCTGGGGAGCGAGAACCCTTTGGGGAAGGGCTCGTCGCGGATGCGGGGGCCAAAGCATGGCGGGCCGACATCGTCTTCTTCTTCTAACGCCAAGGACCGAGCAAGGCGGTTGATCCTGTGGCGGGCGTCACTCTCGCCGACTCCTTCTCGGCGGCCGAGTCGGTCGCCAAGAGTCGGATGCGTGATGGGCGGCGGAGTGAGGCGTCTTTCTCTTCGAGGCGGGGGAGGCGGCAGGTTTCCTTGGTGTTCGACCGCCCGAGGGCGGCCATCCGCGTCGCGCTCGATAGTGATGCGAGTCCGGCTGCGGCTGGCAGCCGGCTCCTTGCCTTTCCTCTGGCGCGTGCCGCTCGCAGTCGGAGAGCGGGACGTCGCGGCGTGCTCCCGGCGCGGGGGATGACTATCAGCTCGGGCGCCGGCTTCGTGCCGTTCTGCAGCCGCGTCGATCAGCTGCTGGATCCGTCTTGTCATGTAGGGGAGCTCATCGGCCCCCAGCCCATTGAGCTCCTCTGCAGCCGCCTGAGCGGCTCGCAGATTCTCGAGCGGGGTGGCGTAGACGGGGCGATCTGCGCCCAGCATGCTGGCAACGGCTGCGCCGCGCTTCTGGACGAAGCCGGCTCGGCTCGGACCGCTGGGCGGCGGCGTCCCGAAGGCGGCGCGGTCGACTTCGCGCTGGTGGGCCTCAGCGAGGCGTCTCATCGAGGCTATCTTCTTGCTCTCCGTGATGAGGGCAAGACGGCGTGCCTCCAGGGTCTCGGCGTCGGCTGGAATGGGGATGGAGAGGTCTTGCATCGCCGCTTGCTGAGCGTCGCGGGCGCTCCTGCCCGAGTTGGAGACGTGGCTGATGACCAACACTTCGGTGACGGCGCTACTGCCGCTGTCAGCTCGAGGGAGTGGGTCGTCGAAGACCACCACGTCGGAGGGGTAGGCGTCTAGTGACGCGGTGTCGGAGTCGATGAGCATCGGGTCGGTGGAGCCGACAGACTCCATGTCCGCAGCGGGCTCGCTGGAGACGTGAAGTTGGTCGAGGAGGCTGACGAGGCGGCTCTCGGGGTAATCGGTGCCTGCGTCGGACGCAGGCTCGTCGGAGATGCGAGTCTCGCCGAGCAGATCGGCGAGGCAGCTCGCTGCGCAGGCGTCGTCGACGCTTTGCAGCGCGTCGGGGCAAACGCCATCGGGCGCAGCAGGCTGGCTGCGCTCGCGGGGAAGGAAGAGGGTTCCCGTCCAGAAGAGGTTTCCGGACAACGGTGCACCTGGCCCCACGGTGGGCGCCAAATGTCGGGTGGTTGGCGCGACATATGCCAAGGGATGGCTTATCATTGTGGGAGCCAATAAAACGTCGCCGGTGCCTGGAAATGGGATGAGGCGAAGACATGCACGCCGGCGAATCTTACCCAGGTTCGGGGCTCTCCGAGGAGATAACACCCCTAGTCTTGCTCTGCGGGGTCTCCGCATGATCACTAGATCGATAAAGAGTAGCTACAATCGCTCCTAGAGCTGTTGGGATCAAGGGAGAAGAAGAACAAGGCTAGCTCTTGCTTCTCTCTATCTATGGTGCGTGTGTGTGTGCTATGCTTGGAAGCCAAACATGCAGAGGTGCGAACCCTTTGCATGGGTGCTCCGGGGGGTTTATATAGTCCTACCCCCTGGGGGTACAATGGTAATCCGACTGGGAACTGGCCCCAGCCGTCAGCGTCTACGCCTGCCGGCTTCTCCGCCGGCTGCTGGGTCCCGCCAGCAGGTGGGTCCCGCCGGCTACCGGCTACTCGGTCGACAGGCCGGCCCCACCGCCTAGGGTCTTGTCGGCGGCTGCTTACTGTAGCCGCGCCTCTGATGATGAGGGCTTTGTCGAGGTAAGCGTGGCTACAGTGATCCGCATCGGGGGCTATCACTGTAGCCTCACCTCGTCTTGTCCCCTTAATGGGGCTCCTGCTTCGAGGAAGGGAGTCGCCGGCTTCTGGAGGCCGGCTATGCTCCTGGCCGACTAGGAAAAGCCGGGCCGCCTTCACGCCTCTCTCTGGCTGAAGGGGCCCGCAGTCCTTGGGCCGTACAGGAGTGGGTCGTGGATGACGTCGCGGCTGGCGTGGCTACAGTGCCGGGCCGCACGGGAGACATCCCTCCCGTACGGCCTCCTGTAGCCATGCCTGCCTCGGGCTTCGGGGGTCGTGGGCCACACTGTGGCCATGCCCCGTCAGGTAGTCGTTATGTAGGAGCGGTTGTGGTCTTGGCCGGCTTCTAGGAGTCGGCGTCCTTCTTGGCCGGCTTCTTGGAGTCGGTGAGGCTGGGTCGCCTTCCGGGAGTCGGTGAGGCTGGGTCGCCTTCCGGGAGTCGGCTTTAGTGGTAGCCGGCCGGGGAAGGCGGCCCAAATGCTTGGAGTGCTTGAAGGCCCAAAGGCCTGAAAATTTTCTAAAGAGCCAGGGGTAGTCGGTTAGGCTACCCGTGGCCAATTACTCCGACACATCGAGACCTTCTCGATCATCGAACACTTCATCCACACAAAACTTCAACAGAAAACTCGGTAAGATCCGTTAGTATAATAAAGCAAATCACTACTCTAAATACTGTTGCAAACCAATTCATATTTTGTTTTTGCATTGTGTCTACTGTAGTATAAATTTTTCATGGCTTAATCCACTGATATAAATTGATAGTTTCACCAAAACAAGCAAACTATGCATCAAAAATAGAATCTATCTAAAACAGAACAGTCTGTAATAATCTGAACATTAACCATACTTCTGATACTTTAAAAATTCTGCCAAAATTAGGAAAAATAAACAATTTGTATAGAAAGACAGTGCAAAAAGAATCAGAACCATTTGACGTTCCAGTAAAAAATGAAATTCGAGCACTATAGCCAAAGTTTCTGTCCTGCACCGTACAAACCAACAAGCATTGTAAACATCCTAAAGGCAAACCTTAGCACATTATTTTTATAATACAATGGAATTGTACAAGGGGATAATTATTTTTATTGAAAAGATTCTGTAATCAAGATTCACAAAGTTTCCGTGAGCATGAACAAAGTTCAAGGCTAGCTCCCACTTCAACCATGCTCGTCTTTCTCACTTTCGCTTTTCTTTTTGAAAATTTTCGTGTTCCCCTCTTTATTTTGTTGTTGTTTTTAAACTATATGAAAGCACTCAACAGAAATAAATGACTCTCTAAAACTTCCGGGTTGTCTCCCTGTCAGCGCTTTCTTTAAATCCATTAAGCTAGGCATAAAGTGCTCAAGTTGTGAATCCACCCAGATCCCAAGGTATATCAAAGCCAATTTTAATTAGCAATGATTTGTAATTTTGTAGTGAGCACAAAGCAACATATATCATGTAATGACGAAGTCTAACTCTCTTCCTATGCATCGGCATGTCATAAAAGAACAATTCATGCACACATAGTAAAGTCCAATGCATAGTATAAACAGTTTCTTGCAATTTTACCATGTTGGAAACATAGAGAGGTGGAGATATAGTTCCTCTCTCATAATAATTGCAAGTAGGAGCAGCAATGTTGGGTGGTAGGTGCGACATATGCCAACGGATGGCTTATCATTGTGGGAGCCAGTAAGACATCGCCAGTGCCTGGAAACGGGATAAGGCGAAGACATGCACGCCGGCGAATCTTACCCAGGTTCGGGGCTCTCCGTGGAGATAACACCCCTAGTCCTGCTCTGCGGGGTCTCCGCATGATCACTAGATCAACACAAGTAGCTACAAGTGCTCCTTGAGCTGTTTGGCTAGAGGAAGAAGAAGGGCAAGGCTAGCTCTCCTTTTCTCTCTATGTGGTGTGTAAAACTCTATCAGATCAACCCTTTGCATGGGTGTCCCGAGGGATTTATATAGGCCTACCCCCAGGGGTACAATGGTAATCCGGCTGGGTGCGGGTCCCATCCGTTAGTGTGTGTGCTCGCCGGCTTCTCCGCCGGCCGTTGGGGCCTGCCGACTGGTGGGTCCCGCCGGCTGCTGGCCTCTTGGCCGACAGGCCGGCCCCACCGCCTGGGGGCCTTGTCGGCGGCTGGTTATTGTTGCCTCGCCCCTGATGACGAGGGCTTTGTCGAGGTAAGCGTGGCTATAGTGCCGCCGCCTGGCGGGCTCTCACTGTAGCCTCACCTCATCTTGTCTCCTTAATGATGCACATATTTCGAGGGAGGGAGGTAGCCAGCTATTGGGAGCCGGCTACGCCCCAGGCCGACTAGGGGAGGCCGGGCCGCCTTCGAGCGTCTCTCTGGCTGAAGGGGCCCGCCGCCCGCGGGCCGTACTGGCGCCTGTCGTGGGTGACGTCGCGGTCAACATGGCTACAGTGCCGCGCCGGACAGGGGATGGCTGACCCGTACGACGCACTGTGGCCATGCATGCTTCGGGATTCGGGGGTGGCAGGCTGTACTGCGGCCACGCCCCGTCTTATCACCATTATGTGGGTGCAGCCCTGGTGGGTGCAGTCTTGGCCGGCTTCTGGGAGTCGGCCTTCTTCATGGCCGGCTTCTGGGAGTCGGTCCTCTTGGGGCCGGCTTCCTGGAGTCGGCCATCTCGTAGCTTTCTTCGGGAAGGTTTTTGAGGCCGGGTCGCGTTTTGGTAGTCGGCCTTGGGGATAGCCGGCCAGAGGAAGGCGGCCCCATGCTCTGGATGCTTGAAGGCTCGATTGGCCTGGTAATTTTTTCGAAGAGCCAGGGGGAGTCGGTTAGGCTACCCGTGGCCATTTACTCCGACAGTAGTCCCCGAAGCTGGTTGGGCTTCGAGGCTGAGAGGAGGTCGAGAAGCTCGGTCAGCTTCTTATCTTGACGAGCCAGTAGCTAGGAGCCGGCTTCGGTTGGGTGCGCCGTCTTGGCGAAATTTCTGAAGTCTGAAGGCGGGAATCGGTTGGTGCGCACGCCGGGTTGCGGGCCGGCCGCTCGCCGCCCGCATACCATGTGGCACCCTCCGGCTGAAAAAAGCCTGCCAACCCACGCACGCGACAGGACGTCGCCACAGGCCGGGGGCCCATCACTCCTACGCCTAGGCCCAGGCGTGGATTCTCTCTGGCCCAAAGCGGGCCGCACGCCTTCCGGCGGCAGTTTCTGCACGTCGTTAGGGCGCAATAATCGCGGGACGTGGTGGAGTGGGCGCAGTTAATCCCACGTTCCCCCCCCACGCCTCGCCTCCTCGGCTTCGCCGCACGAGGCTATAAGTAGGGGGAGGAGGGGGAGCGGCAGACGCTCGCACGCTCATCCTCTCTCCGCCATCTTCTTCCTCCTTCTTTCCATCGCAACAGCATCTTGCCGCCGCGCCGTCCCACCAATATTCGCACTACCCCGCAGCTTCGCCGCCGCTGGGCCGTGCTTTCTCCGCCACCGCACCCTTTCTCGCCAGCTTCTCGCCATCATGCAGTATGGCGGAGACTGGGACGGCTCCAACGTCCACACGGACCACATCGACTTCCTCCGCAAGACGCGGCGGTTGCCCGGCAAGGACCAGGTGCAGGTCCGTCTCGCGCTGGAGAAGGAGATCACGCCGGTGCTGGAGGAAGGCGAGCGGGTAATCTTTCGCTCGCACTTCCTGCGCGGCCTCGGTCTGCCCGCGAGCGCCTTCTTCCGCTCCTTCCTCGACTTTTATCAGCTCTAGCCGCACCACCTCACTCCAAACACGGTGGTGCTGTTGTCCGCCTTCGTCACTCTGTGCGAGGGCTTTCTTGGCGTTCTTCCCACCCTCCAGCTCTGGGGGGAATTCTTCCAATCCAAGCTCGGCACCCGCATGCAGGGCGTGCCGGCTCAAAGCGGCGCCTTCATCGCGATGCGGAGGCCGGCAGCCGACAACCCCTTCCCTGTCATCACGCTGATCCAGTCGGTGAAGCGCTGGCAGAAATCGTACTTTGTGAAGAACGTCGCCCCACAAGGCGACTACGTCAACTTGCCGGCTTACGTAGCCGGCCCGCCGGCTGGGAGGCGGCCCCAGTGGTCCTATCGGGCCAGGACGCTGTCGCCGGCTGGAGCCGCCGCCGTCGCCCGACTCCGGGTAATGATCCAGTCGGAGGGCCTGACTGGGTCCGACCTGCTGGCCGCCTTCGTCGTGCGCCGGGTGCTCCCGCTTCAAAGTCGCCCTCATTTGATCAGTCAAATGAGCGGCCAACTCGATCCGAGTCGGATGTGGACCAAGGAGATGCCTCATGACGAGGTGGCTCATATGGTGAACTATCTCGCGAACTGCAAGCTCTCCGCAGAGTGGCAGTTTGGCAAGGAGCCGTACTCCCGTGCTCACCCCCTGCCTACGGTATGCTTTCTTTATCTTCTCTTCTTTTAGTTTTGCTACCAAGTTTTTCTTGGCCGACTCTGACCAGTCGGCACGTCTTGGTAGAGCCCTCTCCTTCGACCTGCGGCCGAGACAGCGGGGGCGGATCGCCGATTTCTCCCCGACCAGGCGGAGCATGACTTGGAGGACCCCGACTTGGGGGCGGCCGCCATGGACGACAACACCGAGGCGGGAGACGGCGAAGCAGGCGGCTCCGGGCTTGGAGCCAACTTCGACGACTGGCCGGATGACGACGAGGCGGAAATCGTCCCACGCCGCCAGCTGGCGTCCGACCATGGCGCGGGTTCCTCCGCCGCGCCGCCTGCTCGGGGCGGCGCGCAGAAGCGCCGGGCCGCGTCGGGCTTGTTCGGTAGTCGGCCGAAGAAGCCCAAGGGCGGGGCGGCGGTGACTAGACGGGATGAGGCGGCCGCGAAGGCGGCCCGCTTCCGCAAGGTGGTGAAACAGCCGCAAACGGTTTCGGCGTAAGTGTAGATTCTCTTGCATATTCCTTCTTCTTTTCTTGTCGATTTCTGAATCCTTGTCTTGTCTCAAAAATCAAGGCTCCGCTTTCTCTTGAGCGGGTTGCTGCCGCCTCCGTGGTTGGATCGCCAGGAGGATCCGGGAGCACCCGCCGTGTGGACCCCCGCGCCGAGCTTCAAGCGGCGACGGAGCGAAATGCACGGGAGGCGAAAGAGCTGAGGGCGGCTGCCGCCAAGGCGGCGCAGGAGGAGGCGGAGGAGTCGGCGAAGGCTCAAGCCGACGCGGCGGCCAAGGCCCAGGCGGAGGCTGCAGCCGCAGCGACAGCGGAGGGGGCCTTGCTTGTCACCCCCCTGCGTGTCGTGGCGCCCGAGATCCCGGAGCCCCCGCCGGAGGAAGCTGGCGGCGACCTACCGGGGTTGGAGAGGGAGGACGACGTCGTCGTCCAGGAGAGGGAGGTGGCACCGCCCTCGCCGACTGGGGCGGCCCAAGGCAGCCGGCCTAACGCGCCGCCTGCGCAATCGGCTGGAGGCGAGCCGGCTGTGAGGACGGACCTGGTGGTGCGGTCGCCATCGCGCCAGCGTGCGGGGAAGGAAACTTCGGCTCCGGACCCGCAGAAGGCCGCGGGCTCCAGCTCATCGGCCCAGGACGTGGAGACGGCCAGCGCCAGCTCGGGGTGGACGCCAGGTGGTGGGACGGCCGTGGTGAATGTGGCGGCGCAAGAAGTCCGGAACCGGCTTCAGTCCCAGGCCGCAGTGCTGAGGCAGTATAATGACGAGTTCCTCGCGACACGGGCGGCCATTCGGGTGAGTCTTCCCTTTTTTGCTTCTTGATCTTGGTTTCTTCCGTGGGGGCGCATCAGCGCAGCCACTGGGTGTAGTCCCCGAGTTCCGAGTTGGCTGCTGAGCAGGTGGCTTGGAACTTCTTGGTAGGCTTTGTTTGCTATCTTGTTCTCATTCGCTTCTCTGTCCGACTTGCAGGACTACCACAACCTCCGTGCGGCTGCCTTCAACTCCCAGGCTCGGGAGCTGACCCAGAAGACTGCTGATCTAACTGAGAGCCGGACTAAGTGCTTCATCTTTTATCTCACGTGGGGGCGCGTCAGCGCACCCACTGGGTGTAGTCCCCGAGATTCAGGCCGACTGCTGAGCAGTCGGGTGGGATCTTTCTTGACGACTTCTTTCTTATTGCTCTTTTCTTCTCTGCCATATCTGCAGCGGCCAACGCCAAACTGAGGGAGCAGCTGGGTGGGACCCAGGCCGCCCTTCGCGCTAAGGAAGCCGAGTTTGACGCCTTGGCTCAGGAGCGTGACCGCCTGGTCAAGAAGCTGGCCAACCAGGAGGAGAGCCACAAGGCAGCCCTGAAGGTGGTGCAGGATAGCGAGGCCGCCCTCCAAGCCGAATACGAGACCGAGGCGGCGAGCTGGGCTGAGGCGAGGTAGTCGTTGATCAACGGCTACGGCCAGATCGAAGACTTGGTTGACGGTAGGCCGCCTTCTTCTTCCTTCCTTGCTTGCCGCTTGCCGTTTGGTTCACTCTCTAACTTTGTATTTTTCTCTTCTTTCTCTTTCTTTCTTTCTTGTGCAGAGTACTTCCCTGGTTACTCTACTGCCGCCAACCAGGTCGTCGAGGCCCACCGCGAGGAGCAAAGGCAGGCTGGTGCTGAGATCGCGCCGAACGCTTGCCGGTCGCTTGAGGAACAGCTCCTGGCGATTCAAGCCCGCCTCCAGCCGGCTCACCGCATGCTCTGCCGGCTTCAACGTGTTGGGGCGCAAGTGCTGGCCGCTCTCTGGCCCGACAAGGTGATTCCCCGCACCCCCAGTCGGACTGCGGACTGGCTGGAGGTAGCGGCCGGCCGCTTTGAGGCCTGGAAGGCTTCTGCAGCTCGGTCAGGCGCCAGGCGGGCGCTGGAGTTCGTCAAAGCCTGGTATCCTGAGCTGATCTTGGACTAGCTGGCCACCTGGCGGCAGGAGGCCAACACGGAGCTGGAGCCGGCACGGCCGGCTATCATCCAGCGTGCCTCGGCGATCGCCGACTACACCGACACCAGCGCCTTTGCTCCTGAGGTGGATGATAACAGCGTTGCCCAGCCGGAGGAGTGGTTCGGGCTGAACCCAGCAGATGGCGAGGACTTGGCGGAGGAGATCGACTCCAGCGACGAGGGCGAGGAGGAGGAGGAGGAGGGTGAAGACGCCATGACAGATGGTGGAGCAGCCGGCCAGCCTCAGCTTGACCATGCATCCAGCAACAAGGCGCGTGCGAGCGCACCGCCTGCAGCCGGCGATGATCAAGCCGAGACTCGCCAGCTGGCCACTCCTCCGGCCGGCGCTGCCGTCTCCACCGACCAGCCCGGCTCCCCTGTTGCGCCCTTAGCCTAATCTACCGCCTTTACTTTCCTGTTTTATTACTCTTTGAACAATATTTTGTTAAGTTTGCGCAGTTCCACCCACTGGGGGTGTATTCAAACTATATTGACTGCCGGCCTGTTGAAGGCCTTATGTGTAAATATAATCATGCATGTGTTTGGCTTCCCATTGTTCTTTGCTTTTCATCCTTTGGCTGTTTCCTTTGCCGCCCTCCCTTGGTTGCCGCCTTCCCAGCCGGACAGCCGCTCTGCAGTCTGTGGCTGGAGAAGTGCTTGGCCGGTTGGGAGGGCAAGTACTCTTGCTTTCTTGGATTGTAGCGAAGTGACTGGGAAGCCGGCCAGCCGGCTGTTCTGACAGCCGGTAGGTGTGGTGGGAAGTCGGCTTGTGTTATATAGGTTCGTTAGTCCTTAGCCGTTTTTCGTGTGGGCAACCTTTCCTGCCTTTGGCTCTTGCCAGTCGGACAGTCGGTTCTTCGAGCTGCGACTTACAACAAGAGAGGGCTCGGGTGCTGGCACATTACTTGTCTGACTTCAGGTAGAACTTTTAATATAACTCAAGGCGGCCAGTCCCCGGGCCGACTAGTCGAACCCGGTGCCAGATAGAGAATCAAATGTAATAGTACATTCATGGGTATGACACTCGTCATTCATAGATAAAGGAGGGTAGTCCCCGAGTGCGCCTCAGGGGGCCTGTTGTCTTGTACTTAATACATAAAGGTAGCGTGATACATGTTGCTTTTAACTGTAAAATCTTCTTAGGAGATTGGCGTTCCATGGTCGTTCCGACTCCTTGCCGGAATCATCCCTCTTGCGTGCCCTCGGCTTCTGTGCGTCGATCAGGTAGTAGGAGTCGTTGCCTAGGGCCTTGCTAATGACGAATGGGCCTTCCCAAGGGGTCGAGAGCTTGTGCTGGCCGGCTGTTCGCTGGATCAGCCGGAGCACAAGATCGCCTTCTTGGAAGGATCTTGGCTTGACCTTCTGGTTGTGGTAACGGGGCAAACCCTGCTGGTAGATGGCGGACCGGCTGAGTGCTAATAGCCGGCCTTCTTCCAGCAGGTCGACACCGTCTTCTCGCGCTTCCTTGGCCTCCGCCTCCGTGTACATGGTGACCCGAGGCGAGTCGAACTCGATGTCGGTTGGGATGATAGCCTCGGCACCATATACAAGGAAGAAATGAGTGAAGCCGGTTGACTTGTTCGGGGTAGTACGCAGACTCCAGAGGACAGCCGGCAGCTCATCGAGCCAGCAGCCGGCCGAACGCTCCAGTGGTACGACCAGTCGGGGCTTGATGCCGGAGAGGATGAGGCCGTTTGCTCGCTCGACCTGGCCGTTTGACTGCGGGTGGGCAACGGACGCTAAGTCCAGTCGGATGCCCTGTGTCGCGCAGAAACGTGCCAGTGCTCCCTTGGCAAAATTTGTGCCGTTGTCGGTGATGATGTTGTGTGGTATACCATACCGAGTGGTGATGTCTGCGATGAATGTCATGGCAGTCGGCCTGTTCAGCTTCTTGATTGGCTTCGCTTCAATCCACTTGGTGAATTTTTCCACGGCGACAAGCAGATGTGTCATGCCGCCGCGGGCTGTCTTGAATGGGCCCACCATGTCCAGCCCCCAAACGGCAAAGGGCCGGGTGAGGGGGATGGTCTTGAGTGCAGAAGCCGGCATGTGTTGCTTGGAGCTGAAGACTTGGCATCCTTTGCAGCATTTGACTAATTCCTTGGCGTCTTCCAAAGCAGTCGGCCAGAAGAAACCATGGCGAAAAGCTTTGGCGACAAGTGATCTTGAGGCCGCGTGGTGGCCGCATTCGCCTTGGTGGATATCCTTGAGGATTGCTATGCCCTTCTCTGGCTCGACGCAGCGCTGGAAGACTCCAGTGACGCTACGCTTAACAAGTTCTCTGTTTATTATTGCGTATGCTCCGGCTCGGTGTTGAACTAGTCTTGCCGAGATCTCATCAGTCGGCAGCTCTCTATTTACTAGGAAGTTGAGGATGGGCTGGGCCCATGATGGAGCTGTGACTTCTTCTGTTGTCAGTACGGCTACTGTGACCCGGGTGGGTGGGTTGGGTGGTGAAGAGTTGGAGTCGGCCACCGCCTGTTGTGTCGTTGCAGTCCCCGGGCCGACTGCTGCAGTCCCCGGGCCGACTGCTGCAGTCCCCGGGCCGGGTTCTGAAGGCCCCGAGCCGGGTGCAACTACGGCAGTCCCCGGGCCGCTTGTCGAAGTCCCCGAGCCGCCTACTGGGTTCCCCCAGTCGGATCCGACTGCATCAGGGGCAGGCGGTACGAAGATGGAGTCTGATTCTGGAGATGGCTTGACAGACGGTTTGAGGAGGCGCTGGAGAGAGACGCCGGTTGGTATAGCTTGTCGGGTGGAGCCGATCCGTGCCAGGGCATCTGCTTGCTCGTTGTCGGCCCGTGGCACGTGGAGGAACTCGCACCCTTCAAAGTATCCGCTGATTTGCTGGACGAGGAATCGATAGCTCGCCATGTTTGCGTCCTTGGCGTCCCAGTCGCCAGATGACTACTGGACCACCAAATCCGAGTCGCCATAACACAGGATCCGGCGTATGCCGAGTTCTTTGGCTAGCCGGAGCCCGTGTATGAGCGCCTCGTACTCAGCCACATTGTTGGAGGCGGCAAAATGGATTTGCAATGTGTATCTGAGCTTGTCGCCCTTGGGAGAGGTGAGGACAATGCCGGCTCCCAAGCCGGTGCGCATCTTGGATCCGTCGAAGTGCATCCGCCAACGAGTGGAGTCGGGATCCGGCGGTAGGTACTGGGTCTCAGCCCAGTCGACAAGGAAGTCGGCCAATACTTGGGACTTGATGGCAGTGCGGGGCTGGTAGAAGATCGTGTAAGGAGCCAGCGCAATGGCCCACTTAGCCACCCGGCCGGATGCATCCCGGCTGCCTATGATCTTGGCAAGCGGGGCAGTTCATACGACCGTAATGGGATGCTCTTGAAAGTAGGGCTTCAGCTTCTTGGCGGCGAAGTACACTCCATAGCACATCTTCTGGTAATGCAGGTAGTTTTGCTTCGAGGTGGACAGTACTTCGCTCAAATAATATACCGGCCTCTGGACCAACTGAGCTCGGCCTTCTTCTGGGCATTGGACCACGATGACTGTACTGACCACTCGGCTGGTCGCAGCAATGTAAAGGAGCATGGGCTCTTTCTCAGTCGGCGCTGCCAGGACAGGTGGTGTGGTCAGCATCTTCTTCAACTCGTGGAAAGCTTGGTTTGCTTGGTCGTTCCACTTGAAGTGGGTGAACTTCTTCATGAGTCGGTACAGGGGGAGAGCCTTCTCCCCTATTCGGCTGATAAAGCGGTTTAGGGAGGCCAGGCACTCGGTAAACTTCTGAACGTCCCGCAGCTTGGTAGGAATCTCCATTCTCTCTATGGCCTTGATCTTCACTGGGTTGCACTCAATGCCGCGTTCGGAGACCAAAAAGCCTAGAAGCTGGCCGGCTGGTACTCCGAACACGCATTTCTCAGGGTTGAGCTTGATCTAGAATCGGCGCAAGTTGGCAAATGTTTCTCTGAGGTCTTCCAGCAGGGTGCCGCGCTTCTCCGTCTTCACCACAATATCGTCTACATAGACGTGGGCATTTCTGCCGAGTTGCCTGAGGAGGCATTTCTACATGCAACGCTGAAAAGTGGCACCGGCATTTCTCAAGCCGAATGTCATAGTCAGGTAGCAGAAAGCTCTGAATGGTGTGATGAAGGTGGTCTTCAGGCGGTCGGCTGGGTCCAACTTGATCTGGTGGTAGCCTGAGTAAGCATCCAAGAAGCTCAACAGCTCGCATCCGGCTGTGGAGTCTATCACTTGATCGATCCGTGGTAGGGCAAACGGATCTTTGGGCAGGCTTTGTTGAGGCTGGTGTAATCTATACACATACGCCATTTATTGTTCTTCTTCAACACCAAGACCGGGTTGGCAAGCCACTCTGGAAAAAACACCTCCATAATGAAGCCGACGGCCAGGAGCCGGGATATCTCTTCTCCTACGATCCTTATCTTCTCCTCCGACAGTCGGCGGAGAGGCTGCTTGACTGGTTTCGCGTCCGCTCGGACGTGTAGCTTGTGCTCGGCGAAATCCTTCGGAACACCCGGCATGTCCTTTGGGGACCATGCAAAGATGTCCCGATTCTCACGGAGGAAGTCGACGAGCTCGCCTTCCTATTTACTGTCCAGGTTTGCACCAATGACAGCAAACCTCTCCGGGTTCTCCGGGTCCAGAGGTATCTTCTTTGTCTCCTTGGCCGGCTGGAAGGAGCCCTGAGCATCATATTCCTTGGGGCTGGGGGACAGGGTCGGCTGCTTGCCGGCCATGGCCATGACTCGGTCCAGCATCTTCTTCTCTTCAGCAGTCACGAGGGACTCGGCCAGCTGGCTGCTGGCTGCAGCACACTGGATGGACTTCTTGTAGTCTCCGGCTATGGTGATGATCCCCTTTGAACTCAGCATCTTCATCTTGAGGTAGGCGTAGTGGGGCACAGCCATGAACTTGGCCAGGGCAGGTATGCCAAGCAAGGCGTGGTAAGGGCTCTCTAGATCCACTACTTCAAACCAGATCGCTTCTCGGCGAAAGTGATCCTTGTCTCCGAAGAGAACATCCATCTTGATCTTGCCGATTGGGGAACAGGACAGGCCGGGTACGATGCCATGGAACACAGTCCGGCTTGGCATGAGCTACTTCGCCTTCAGGTTCAACTTCTCCATGGTGTCGCGGTACAGTATGTTGATACTGCTTCCACCATCAATCAGCACACGGGAGAAGCGGGCAGCTCGCCTTTCCGTCGCGAGGGTGGCGTCCAACACCAATGCGTAGGAGCCGGGAGACCGCATCACCTCTGGGTGATCGGCCCGGCTCCAGCTGATAGGCCTTTCAGACCAATGCATGAACTCGGGGTTGCTGGAGGCGACCGCGTTGACTTCTTGGTGCTGTCGGTGCCGACTGCGCTTGTCTTCAATCTGGCTCATGAAGACGATGTAGGCGGCGTGCTCATCTGGGAACTCGTCTTGAATGGCTCCGACTGCTGGTCGAACAGCCGGCTGCTGAGGGGCTGGAGGCGGCGGGCCAGGAGGTGGAGGCGGCACCAGCCCCTCGCCCTTGGAGATCCGCATGAGCCAATGGCACTTCTGGGTCGTGTGGTTGGACGGCTTCGCGCTGCTGTGGAATTTGCAGGGGGCGTCGAGAGTTTGCTCGTAGGAGAAGGCCGGCTGCCAAGCCGGCCTGCCGCCCTTCTTCTTGGGCGCGAGCCGCTCTTCGGGCTGTTCGTCTTCGACGGTGGCTACTTGCCGACTGGTGGAAGGCGGCATAGGGGCCTTGCGCTTGTGGTCGTTCTGGTAGGGGCGTCGGTTGGAGTCACCAGCCGGCGTCTTGGGAGCCGGAGCGAGCACCTTTCCAAAGGCGTCCACTCGGAGCTCGGTCTTCATCGAGGAGTCGGCTGTTGCGTACTTGTCCGCTATGATCAGCAGCTCATCGAGGGTAGTCGGCTCGTTGCAGAGGAGTCGGTGCTTGAGGAGGGTGCCCTCTCGGCTCCCGGCGGTGAAGTACTCTATGGCTTGAACCTCGTGCACCCCCTCGCAGGAGTTGCGGAGCTCGACCCAACGCGTGAGGTAGTCGCGAGTCGATTCGCTGGGCCCTTGGACGCATAAGGAGAGCTGGCGGGGCTTGGGAGGCCGCTTGTATGTGCTGGTGAAGTTGCGGACGAAGACTTCCATGAAGTCTAGCCAGCTGTTGACGCTGTAGGGCTTGAGGCTGTTCATCCAGGTGCGTGCCGTGCCTTGAAGCATGAGAGGGACGTACTTCACGGCAATGCGCCTGTTGCCATTTGCTATGCTGACTGCGGTAGAGTAGTCGATCAACCAATCTTCTGGCTTCACGGAGCCGTTGTATTTTGGCGTGTCTCTTGGGAGTGAGAACCCTTTGGGGAAGGGCTCGTCGCGGATGCGGGGGCCAAAGCAAGGCGGGCCGACATCATCTTCTTCTTCTAGCGCCAGGGATCGCGCTAGGCGGTCGATCCGGTGGCGGGCATCATTCTCGCCGACTCCTTCGCGGTGGCCTAGTCGGCCACCGAGAGTCGGATGCGTGACAGGCGGCGGGGAGCTCATCAGCCCCCAGCCCGTTCAGCTCGTCTACGGCCACCTGAGCGGCACGCAGGTTCTCGAGTGCTGTGGCGTAGACTGGGCGGTCTGCTCCCAGCATGCTGGCGATGGCCGCGCCGCGCTTCTTGACGAGGCCGGCTCGGCTCGGCCCGCCAGGAGGCGGCGTACCAAAGGCGGCGCGGTCGACTTCGCGCTGGTGAGCCTCAGTGAGGCGTCTCATGGACGCTATCTTCTAGCCCTCCGCGATGAGGGCGAGGCGGCGTGCCTCCAGAGTCTCGGCGTCGGCGTCGGCCGGGATGGGGACGGACAAGTCGTGCAGCGCCGCTTGTAGGGCGTCGTGGGCGTTCTCGCCCGAGACGGCGCCGTGGCTGATGACCAGCACCTTAGTGACAGCGCTGCTGCCACTGTCGGCTCGAGGGAGAGGGTCGTCGATGATCACCACGTTGGTGGGGAAGGCGTCAATCGATGCCATGTCGGAGTCGACAAGGATCGGGTCAGTGGAGCCGACCGACTCCAAGTCCACAGCAAGCTCGCTGGAGACGTGAAGCTAGTCGAGGAGGCTGACGAGGCGGCTCTCGGGGTAGTCTGTGCCCGCGTCGGACGCAGGCTCGTCGGAGATGCGAGTCTCGCCAAGAAGGTCGGCGAGGCAGCTCACCGCGCAGGCATCGTCGACGCCTTGCAGCACGTCAGGGCAAGCACCATCGGGCGTAGCGGGCTGGCTACGCTCGCGGGGGAGAAAAAGGGTTCCCATCCAGAACAGGTCTCCGGACGACGGTGCACCTGGCCCCACGGTGGGCGCCAAATGTCGGGTGGTAGGTGCGACATGGCTTATCATTGTGGGAGCCAGTAAGACATCGCCGGTGCCTGGAAACGGGATAAGGCGAAGACATGCACACCGGCGAATCTTACCCGGGTTCGGGGCTCTCCGTGGAGATAACACCCCTAGTCCTGCTCTGCGGGGTCTCCGCATGATCACTAGATCAACACAAGTAGCTACAAGTGCTCCTTGAGCTGTTTGGCTAGAGGAAGAAGAAGGGCAAGGCTAGCTCTCCTTTTCTCTCTATGTGGTGTGTAAAACTCTATCAGATCAACCCTTTGCATGGGTGTCCCGGGGGATTTATATAGGCCTACCCCCCATGGGTACAATGGTAATCCGGCTGGGTGCGGGTCCCAGCCGTCAGTGTCTATGCTCGCCGGCTTCTCCGTCGACCGTTGGGGCCCGCCGACTGGTGGGTCCCGCCGGCTGCCGGCCTCTTGGCCGACAGGTCGGCCCCACCGCCTGGGGGCCTTGTCGGCGGCTGGTTACTGTTGCCTCGCCCCTGATGACGAGGGCTTTGTCGAGGTAAGCGTGGCTATAGTGCCGCCGCCTGGCGGGCTCTCACTGTAGCCTCACCTCGTCTTGTCTCCTTAATGATGCACATATTTCGAGGGAGGGAGGTAGCCGGCTATTGGGAGTCGGCTACGCCCCAGGCCGACTAGGGGAGGCCGGGCCGCCTTCGAGCGTCTCTCTGGCTGAAGGGGCCCGCCGCCCGCGGGCCGTACTGGCGCCTGTCGTGGGTGACGTCGCGGTCAACATGGCTACAGTGCCGCGCCGGACGAGGGATGGCTGATCCGTACGACGCACTGTGGCCACGCATGCTCCGGGATTCGGGGGTGGCAGGCTGTACTGCGGCCACGCCCCATCTTATCACTGTTATGTGGGTGCAGCCCTGGTGGGTGCAGTCTTGGCCGGCTTCTGGGAGTCGGCCTTCTTCATGGCCGGCTTCTGGGAGTCAGTCCTCTTGGGGCCGGCTTCCTGGAGTCGGCCATCTCGTAGCTTTCTTCGGGAAGGTTTTTTAGGCCGGGTCGCCTTCTGGTAGTCGGCCTTGGGGATAGCCGGCCAGAGGAAGGCGGCCCTGTGCTCTGGATGCTTGAAGGCTCGATTGGCCTGGTAATTTTTTCGAAGAGCCAGGGGGAGTCGGTTAGGCTACCCGTGGCCATTTACTCCGACAAGCAAGCACATGCATATTATATCTATCAAAATCATCATGTGCAACAGTAAAAGGCAACCCATCAATATAATCCTTAGTAAGAGCAAACTTGTCCGATATAGTGTAGTCGGGAGAATTCAAAAAGATAATAGGACTATCATGCGTGGGTGCAATAGCTACAATTTAATGTTTAACATAAGGAACTATAGCAAGTTCATCTCCATAAGCATAATTCATATTGGCATCTTGGCCACAAGCATAGCAAGCATCATCAAAAAGGGATATTTCAAGAGAATCAACGGGATCATAACAATCATCATAGCAATCATCCTTCGGTAAGCATGAAGGGAAATTAAACAATGTATGAGTTGGAGGGTTACTCTCATTAGAAGGTGGGCATAGGTAGCTAATCCTCTCTTCCTCCTTTTGTTCTTCGCTCTCCTCCTCATCTTTTTCATCCAATGAGCTCACAGTTTCATCAATTTCTTCTTCCATAGATTCCTGCAAAATATTAGTCTCTTCTTGGACAGCGGAGACTTTCTCAATAAGTGCATTAATATCGGAATTGTATTCATAATTCTCATAGCAATATTTGAGGATAGCTAAATTTTCAGGTCTATAAACAGCATCATCAAAATCTTCAAACTCTTTAAACATAGATTCAATTTCATAAGCACCCATAAAAGCAACAAATTCTTCTATTTGTTCCACATCATAGTAATCATATATACCATTAGCATAAGAAGCTAAGGTTTTATTATCATTAAATTTGCATGAAAAGGGAAGGTGTGGAGCCTTCATCCTAGAGCAACAAGTATAATCATAACTCAAGCATAGTTGCCGAGCATACCACTTCAATATATGAATTTGATCCCATAATAGTTTCCCTTAATGGATCAAGCGATAATCCCTAAAGTATTCACGTTGATCCAAAGTGTCTCCCATAACATAATTGAATGGGGTTTTCTCAGGATTATCAAAGTAGTACATAATATCTTTCACATAACCAGCATCGAGGGTTTTTGGAGGTTCCCCATCTCCATGAGTAGCAAGTACACCTAATTTTTTTTGGTATTTCGTGTTCCATATCCATAACTAAAGATAAAGAACAACTAAGAACAACAAATAAAAATTACTTAGTGATAAAGCAAACAAGCACACACGAGAATATTCACCCCACGCTATTGCTCCCCGGCAACGGCACCAGAAAAAGGTCTTGATAACCCACAAGTATAGGGGATCAATTGTAGCCTCTTTCGATAAGTAAGAGTGTTGAACCCAACGAGGAGCTAAAGGTAGAACAAATATTCCCTCAAGTTCTATCGACCACCGATACAACTCTACGCACGCTTAACGTTCGCTTTACCGGAAACAAGTATGAAACTAGAAGTACTTTGTAGGTGTTTTTGGATAGGTTTGCAAGAATATAAAGAGCGCGTAAATAAAAGCTAGGGGCTTTTTAGATAAAGACACAACTAAATTAGTTTTAGTAGGGAGCTTTTTTTACGAGAAAGTTATTTGTCCCTAGGCAATCGATAACTAGACCGATAATCATTATTGCAATTTTATTTGAGGGAGAGGCATAAGCTAACATACTTTCTCTACTTGGATCATATGCACTTATGATTGGAACTCTAGCAAGCATCCGCAACTACTAAAGATCATTAAGGTAAAACCCAACCATAGCATTAAAGCATCAAGTCCTCTTTATCCCATACGCAACAACCCCCTTACTCGAGTTTGTGTTTCACTCACTCACGCAACCCACTATAAGCGAATCATGAACGTATTGCAACACCCTACAGCAGGGATCCCTCACGCTTGCGCGACACGGAGAGCACCATAGGACAGCACCAATAATAAAACATGCAACTCAAACCAATCTTGATCATCAAATAACCCATAGGACAAAACGGATCTACTCAAACATCATAGAATAGCCATACATCATTGGGAAATAATATATAGCGTTGAGCACCATGTTTAAGTAGAGAGTACAGCGGGTAAAAGAGAGGTTACGCTGCTGCATAGAGGGGGGAAGAGTTGGTAATGATGGCGGTGAAGTTGTTGGTGAAGATTGCGGTGATGATGATGGCCACGGCGGCGTTCCGGCGCCACCGGAAGAGAAGGGGAGAGGGGGGCCCTTCGTCTTCTTCTTCCTTGACCTCCTCCCTAGATGGGAGAAGGGTTTCCCCTCTGGTCCTTGGCCTCCATAGCATGGGAGGGGCGAGAGCCCCTCCGAGATTGGATCTGTCTCTCTGTTTCTCTCTGTTTCTGCGTTCTCGTCTGGTTCCCTTTCACCGTTTCGTATATATATGGAGATCCGTAACTCCGATTGGATTGAAACCTTCGCCCATATCTTTTTCCAAAAATTAGCTTTCTTGCAGCCAAAGTAGACCATCAACCGCCTTACGAGGGGCCCACGAGGGTGGGGGCGCGCCTGCCTGGAGTGGGCATGGGCCCCACCCTTGTGGCCACCTCGGGCACCGTCTCGCGTTGATTTTACTTCCCGAAAATCACAAATATTCCAAAATAATTCTCCGTCCGTTTTTATCCCGTTTGTACTCCATTTGATATGGGGTTTCTGCGAAACATAAATCATGCAACAAACAGGAACTAGCACTGGGCACTGGATCAATATGTTAGTCCCAAAAATAGTATAAAAAGTTGCCAAAAGTATATGAAAGTTGAATAATATTGGCATGGAACAATCAAAAATTATAGATACGACGGAGACGTATCACCCCCCCCACTATTTATAGGGTGAAGGGTTGAGGGGGGCAGCCCCCTAGATGCATCTAGAGGGGGGCGGCGGCCAAGGGGGATTGCCCCCCAAGCAGGTGGGAGGCGCCCCCACCCCCTAGGGTTTCCAACCCTAGGCGCCTTCGGCCCTTGGGGGCACACCAGCCCACTAAGGGGCTAGTTCCCACCCATATTCAGCCCACTAAGTCCTCTGGGGTAGGTGGCCCTACCCGGTGGACCCCCGGACACCTTTCGGTGGTCCCGGTACAATACTGATAACCTCCAAAACTATTCCGGCGACTGAAACTGGACTTCCAATATATAAATCTTCACCTCCGGACCATTCCAGAACTCCTCATAACGTCCGGATCTCATCCGGGACTCCGAACAACTTTCGGTAACCACATACAATTTCCCATTACAACTCTAGCATCACCGAACCTTAAGTGTGTAGACCCTACGGGTTTGGGAACCATGCAGACATGACCGAGACACCTCTCCGGCCAATAACCAATAGCGGGATTTGGATACCCATACTGGTTCCCACATGTTCCACGATGATCTCATCGGATGAACCACGATGTCGGGGATTCAATGAATCCCGTATACAATTCCCTTTGTCCATCGGTATGTTACTTGCCCGAGATTCGATCGTCGGTATCCCTATACCTTGTTCAATCTCGTTACCGGCAAGTCTCTTTACTCGTTTCGTAACACATAATCCCGTGACTAACTCCTTAGTCACATTGAGCTCATTGTGATGATGCGTTACCGAGTGGGCCCAGAGATACCTCTCCGTCACACGGAGTGACAAATCCCAGTCTCGATTCGTGCCAACCCAACAGACACTTTCGGAGATACCTGTAGTGCACCTTTATAGTCACTCAGTTACATTGTGACGTTTGATACACCCAAAGCACTCCTACGGTATCCGGGAGTTGCACAATCTCATGGTCTAAGGAAATGATACTTGACATTTAGAAAAGCTCTAGCAAACGAACTACACGATCTTGTGCTATGCTTAGGATTGGGTCGTGTCCATCACATCATTCTCCTAATGATGTGATCCCATTATCAACGACATCCAATGTCCGTGGCCAGGAAACCACAACCATCTATTGATCAACGAGCTAGTCAACTAGAGGCGCACTAGGGACATGTTGTGGTCTATGTATTCACACATGTATTACGGTTCCGGTTAATACAATTATAGCATGAACAATAGACAATTATCATGAACAAGGAAATATAATAATAACCATTTTATTATTGCCTCTAGGGCATATTTCCAACAGTCTCCCACTTGCACTAGAGTCAATAATCTAGTTACATTGTGATGAATCGAACACCCATAGAGTTCTGGTGCTGATCATGTTTTGCTCGTGGAAGAGGTTCATTCAACGGATCTGTAACATTCTGATCCATATGTACTTTACAAATATCTATGTCTCCATCTTGAATATATTCACGAATGGAGTTGAAGCGACGCTTGATGTGCCTAGTCTTCTTGTGAAACATGGGCTCCTTGGCCAGGGCAATAGCCCTAGTGTTGTCACAGAAGAGAGTCATCAGGCCTGACGCATTGGGAATCACTCCTAGGTCGGTGATAAACTCCTTCATCCAGACTGCTTCATGTGCTACTTCCGAAGCAACTATGTACTCCGCCTCACATGTAGATCCCGCCACGACGCTTTGCTTGCAACTGCACCAGCTGACTGCCCACCATTCAAAATATACATGTATCCGGTTTGTGACTTGGAGTCATCCGGATCTGTGTCAAAGCTAGCATCGACGTAACCCTTTACGACGAGCTCTTCGGCACCTCCATAAACGAGAAACATATCCTTAGTCCTTTTCAGGTACTTTAGGATATTCTTGACCGCTGTCTAGTGTTCCATTCCAGGATCACTTTGGTACCTCCCTACCAAACTTATGGCAAGGTTCACATCAGGTCTGGTATAAACCATGGCATACATAATAGAGCCTATGGTTGAGGCATAGGGAATGACACTCATCTTTTCTCTTTCTTCTGCCGAGGTCGGGCATTGAGCTGCGCTCAATCTCACACCTTGCAATACAGGCAAGAACCCCTTCTTGGACTGTTCCATATTGAACTTCTTCAATATCTTGTCAAGGTATGTGCTTTGTGAAAGACCAATGAGGCGTCTCAATCTATCTCTATAGATCTTGATGGCTAATATGTAAGCAGCTTCTCCAAGGTCCTTCATTGAAAAACACTTATTCAAGTAGGCCTTTATGCTTTCCAAAAGTTCTATATCATTTCCCATCAACAGTATGTCATCCACATATAATATGAGAAATGCTACAGAGCTCCCACTCACTTTCTTGTAAATACATGCTTCTCCATAAGTCTGTATAAACCCAAATGCTTTGATCATTTGATCAAAGTGAATGTTCCAACTCCGAGATCCTTGCACCAGCCCATAGATGGAGCGCTGGAGCTTGCATACCTTGTTAGCATTCTTAGGATTGATAAAACCTTCTGGCTGCATCATATACAATTCTTTCTTAAGGAAACCGTTAGGAATGCCTTTTTTATGTCCATTTGCCATATCTCATAATCATAGAATACGGCGATTGCTAACATGGTTCGGACAGACTTCAGCTTTGCTACGGGTGAGAAAGTCTCATTGTAGTCAACTCCTTCAACTTGTCGATAACCCTTAGCGACAAGCCGAGCCTTATAGACGGTCACGTTACCATCCACGTCAGTCTTCTTCTTAAAGATCCACTTATTCTCTATGGCTTGCCGATCATCGGGCAAGTCCACCAAAGTCCATACTTTGTTCTCATACATGGATCCTATCTCGGATTTCATGGCTTCAAGCCATTTGTTGGCATCCGGGCCCGCCATCGCTTCTTCATAGTTTGAAGGTTCACCGTTGTCTAACAACATGATTTCCAGGACAGGGTTGCCGTACCACTCTGGTGTGGAACGTATCCTCATGGACCTACGAAGTTCAGTAGCAACTTGATCTGAAGATTCATGATCATCATCATTAACTTCCTCTCTAGTCGGTGCAGGCACCACAGAAACATTTTCCTGTGCTGCGCTACTCTCCGGTTCGAGAGGGGGTACCTCATCAAGTTCTACTTTCCTCCCACTTACTTCTTTCGAGAGAAACTCTTTCTCCAGAAAGGATCCATTCTTGGCAACAAAGATATTGCCTTCGGATCTGAGGTAGAAGGTATACCCAATAGTTTCCTTAGGGTATCCTATGAAGACGCACTTTTCCGATTTGGGTTCGAGCTTTTCAGGTTGAAGTTTCTTGACATAAGCATTGCATCCACAAACTTTTAGAAACGACAACTTAGGTTTCTTCCCAAACCATAATTCATACGGTGTCGTCTCAACAGATTTAGACGGTGCCCTATTTAAAGTGAATGCGGTAGTCTCTAAAGCATAACCCCAAAATGATAGCGGTAGAACGGTAAGAGACATCATAGATCGCACCATATCCAATAGAGTGCAATTATGACGTTCGGACACACCATTATGCTGAGGTGTTCCAGGCGGCGTGAGTTGTGAAACAATTCCACATTTCCTTAAGTGTGTGCCAAACTTGTGACTCGAATATTCTCCCCCACGATCTGATCGTAAGAACTTTATTTTCCTGTCACGTTGATTCTCTACCTCGCTCTGAAATTCCTTGAACTTTTCAAAGGTCTCAGACTTGTGTTTCATTAATTAGACATACCCATACCTACTTAAGTCATCAGTGAGGGTGAGAACATAACGATAGCCACCGCGAGCCTCAACGCTCATTGGACCGCATACATCAGTATGTATTATTTCCAACAACTCGGTTGCTCGCTCCATTGTTCCGGAGAACGGAGTCTTGGTCATCTTGCCCAGGAGGCATGGTTCGCACGTGTCAAATGATTCATAATCAAGAGACTCCAAAAGTCCATCTGCATGGAGTTTCTTCATGCGTTTGACACCAATATGACCAAGGCGGCAGTGCCACAAGTATGTGGGACTATCATTATCAACCTTACATCTTTTGGTATTCACATTATGAATATGTGTACATCACGTTCGAGATACAATAAAAATAAACCATTGACTAGTGGGGCATGACCATAAAACATATCTCTCATATAAATAGAACAACCATTATTCTCGGATTTAAATGAGTAGCCATCTCACATCAAACGAGATCCAGATACAATGTTCATGCTCAAAGCTGGTACTAAATAATAATTATTGAGGTTTAAAACTAATCTCGAAGGTAGATGTAGAGGTAGCGTGCCGACGGCGATCACATAGACCTTGAAACCATTCCCGACGCGCATTGTCACCTCGTCCTTCGCCAGTCTCCGCTTATTCCACAGCTCCTGTTTTGAGTTACAAATGTGAGCAACCGCACCGGTATCAAATACCCAGGAGCTACTACGAGCGCTGGTAAGGTACACATCAATAACATGTATATCATATATACCTTTGACATTGCTGGCCTTCTTATCCACTAAGTACTTGGGGCAGTTCCGCTTCCAGTGACCACTTCCCTTGCAATAAAAGCACTCAGTCTCAGGCTTGGGTCCATTCTTTGGCTTCTTCCCAGCAACTGACTTACCGGGCGCGGCAACTCCCTTGCCTTCCTTCTTGAAGTTCTTCTTACCCTTGCCTTTCTTGAAACTAGTAGTCTTATTCACCATCAACACTTGATGTTCCTTTTTTTATCTCCACCTCCGCTGATTTCAGCATCAAATATAACTCAGGAATGGTCTTCTCCATCCCTTGCATATTCAAGTTCATCACAAAGCTCTTGTAGCTAGGTGGAAGTGACTGGAGGATTCTGTCAATGACCGAGTCATCTGGAAGATTAACTCCCAGCTGAGACAAGCGGTTGTGCAACCCAGACATTTTGAGTATATGCTCGCTGACAGAACGGTTTTCCTCCATCTTACAACTAAAGAACTTGTTGGGGACTTCATATCTCTCGACCCGGGCATGATCTTGGAAAACCATTCTCCGCACTTGGAACATCGCATATGCTCTGTGTTGCTCAAAACGCTTTTGGAGCCCCGGTTCTAAGCTGTAAAGCATGCCGCACTGAACCAGGGAGTAATCATCACTACACGACTGCCAGGCGTTCATAACGTCTTGAGTTGCTGGGAAAATGGGTGCATCACCTAGCGGTGCTTCAAGGACATATGCTTTCTTGGTAGCTATGAGGATGATCCTCAAGTATGGACCCAGTCCGTATAATTGCTTCCATCGTCTTTCAGCTTGGTTTTCTCTAGGAACGCGATGAAGTTGAGGGCAACATTAGCGTGGGCCATTGGGTCTACAAGATAGATTGTAAAGACAATTTTAGACTAAGTTCATTATAATTAAGTTCATCTAATCAAATTATTTAATGAACTCCCACTCAGATAGACATCCCTCTAGTCATCTAAGTGATACATGATCCGAATCGACTAGGTCGTGTCCGATCATCACGTGAGACGGACTAGTCATCAACAGTGAACATCTCCATGTTGATCGCATCTACTATACGACTCATGATCGACCTTTCGGTCTCTCGTGTTCTGAGGCCATGTCTGTACATGCTAGGCTCGTCAAGTCAACCTAACTGTTTCGCATGTGTAAATCTGGCTTACACCCGTTATATGCGAACATTAGAATCTATCACACCCGATCATCACATGGTACTTCGAAACAACGAACCTTCGCAACGGTGCACACTTTAGGGGAACACATTTCTTGATATTTTAGTGAGGGATCATATTACTTATGCTACCATCGTTCTAAGCAAATAAGATGTAAACATGATAAACATCACATGCAAATCATAAAGTGACAGGATATGGCCAATATCATCTTGCGCTTTTGATCTACATCTTCGAGGCGCGGCATGATCACCATCGTCACCGGCAGACACCATGATCTCCATCATCATGATCTTCATCATCATGTCTTCATGAAGTTGTCTCGCCAACTATTACTTCTACTACTATGGCTAACGGTTAGCAATAAAGTAAAGTAATTACATTGCGTTTATATTGACTCGTAGGTCATACAATAAATTAAGACAACTCCTATGGCTCCTTCCGGTTGTCATACTCATCGAAATGCAAGTCGTGATTCCTATTACAAGAACATGATCAATCTCATACATCACATATATAATTCATCACATCCTTTTGGCCATATCACATCACACAACATACCCTGCAAAAACAAGTTAGACGTCCTCTAATTGTTGTTGCATGTTTTACGTGGCTGCTATGGGTTTCTAGCAAGAATGTTTCTTACCTATGCAAAAGCCACAACGGTGATATGCCAATTGCTATTTACCCTTCATAAGGACCCTCTTCATCGAATCCGATCCGACTAAAGTGGGAAAGATAGACACCGCTAGCCACCTTATGCAACAAGTGCATGTCAGTTGGTGGAACCTGTCTCACGTAAACATACGTGTAAGGTCAGTCCGGGCCGCTTCATCCCACAATGCCGCCGAATCAAGATAAGACTAGTAACGGTAAGCAAATTGAACAAATCATCACCCACAACTACTTGTGTTCTACTCGTGCATAGAATCTACGCATAGACCTAGCACTGATACCACTGTTGGGGAACGTAGTAATAATTCAAAAAAATTCCTATGTGTCACCAAGATCAATCTAGGAGATGCTAGCAACGAGAGAGAGGGAGAGCATCTCCATACCCTTGAAGATCGCTAAGAGGAAGCGCTACAAGAACGCAGTTGATGGAGTCGTACTCGCAGATATTCAAATCGTGGAGGATCCGATCCAAGCACCGAACGAACGGCACCTCCACGTTGAACACACGTACATCCCGGGGACGTCTCCTCCTTCTTGATCTAGTAAGGGGAGAGGAGAAGTTGAGGGAGAGCTCCGGCAACACAACGGCGTGGTGGTGGAGCTCGTGGTTCTCCAGCAGGGCTTCGCCAAGCTCTACGGAGGAGGAGGTGTTGGAGAGGGGAAGGGCTGTGCCAGGGGAAGGATGCGGCTGCCCTCCCACCCCCCCCTCTATTTATAGGGTGAAGGGGAGAAGGGGCGGCCCCCCTAGATGCATCTAGAGGGGCAGCTGCCAAGGGGGGAGACTTGCCCCCCAAGCAGGTGGGAGGCGCCCCCACCCCCTAGGGTTTCCAACCCTAGGCGCCTTGAGCCCTTGGGGGGCACACCAGCCCACTAAGGGGCTGGTCCCCACCCATATTCATCCCACTAAGTCCTCCCGGGTAGGTGGCCCTACCCGATGGACCCCCGGACACCTTTCGGTGGTCCCGGTACAATATCGATAACCCCCGAAACTATTCCGGTGACTGAAACTGGACTTCCCATATATAAATCTTCACCTCCGGACCATTCCGGAACTCCTTGACGTCTGGGATCTCATCCTGGACTCCGAACAACTTTCGGTAACCACATGCAATTTCCCATTACAGCTCTAGCGTCACCGAACCTTAAGTGTGTAGGCCCTACGGGTTCGGGAACCATGCAGACATGACCGAGAAACCTCTCTAGCCAATAACCAATAGCGGGATTTGGATACCCATACTGGCTCCCACATGTTCCACGATGATCTCATGGGATGAACCACGATGTCGGGGATTCAATCAATCCCGTATACAATTCCCTTTGTGCATCGGTATGTTACTTGCCCGAGATTCGATCGTGGGTATCCCTATACCTTGTTCAATCTCGTTACCGGCAAGTCTCTTTACTCATTTCGTAACACATGATCCCGTGACTAACTCTTTAGTCACACTGAGGTCATTATGATGATGCGCTACCGAGTGGGCCCAGAGATACCTCTCCGTCACATGGAGTGACAAATCCCAGTCTCAATTTGTGCCAACCCAACAGACACTTTTGGAGATACCTGTAGTGCACCTTTATAGTCACCCAGTTACATTGTGACAATTGATACACCCAAAGCACTCCTACGATATCCGGGAGTTGCACAATCTCATGGTCTAAGGAAATGATACTTGACATTTATAAAAGCTCTAGCAAACGAACTACACGATCTTGTGCTATGCTTAGGATTGGGTCTTGTCCATCACATCATTCTCCTAATGATGTGATCCCATTATCAACGACATCCAATGTCCATGGCCAGGAAACCACAACCATCTATTGATCAACGAGCTAGTCAACTAGAGGCTCACCAGGGACATGTTGTGGTCTATGTATTCACACATGTATTACGGTTTCCGGTTAATACAATTATAGCATGAATAATAGACAATTATCATGAACAAGGAAATATAATAATAACCATTTTATTATTGCCTCTAGGGCATATTTCCAACAACAAGATGCTATGGGATTATGGAAATGAGATAAGGAGGAGCAACCCAGGTAGTTCATTCTTCATGGCACTTGATGATCAAGCTAGGTTCAACAAAGCAAACATGTGTCTAGATGCTTGTAAAAGAGGTTTCCTTCAAGAATGCAGGCTTGTGATTTTCATAGATGGGTGTCATATAAAGACTAGATATAGGGGTCAGTTACTTGTTGCAGTTGGCATAGATCCTAATAATTGCATTTTCCCAATTGCCATTGGTGTTGTGGAAGTGGAAGAGATGCCAAACTAGGTTTGGTTTCTTGAGAGACTTAAGATGGATCTTGGTATCATCAAAACCTCACCCATGGACCATTATGTCTGACAAACAAAAGGGGCTTATCAATGCTGTGAATGTTGTGTTTCCATATTGAAAACATAGGTTTTGTGTCAGGCATATGTGGAAGAATTTCCAACAGCTGTACAAAGGTGATGCACTGAAGAACCAGCTGTGGAAGATAGCAAGAAGCACAGCATCTATCAAATATGAGCAGTACATGAATGAGATGAAGGAACTCAATGAGGATGCATACAAGTGGTTAAAAGAATTAGAGCCGGAGACTTGGGTGAGGGCATTCCAGAGTGACATACCAAAGTGTGATATTTCACTACTGCAGGATGCTGCTAACGCGACACTACGATCAGAGACCCTTTGACGAAACTGTGTGTGATGCATTAATCACAAACGAGGATGTAAAAAACCCATCAAAAAGGTGCAAAACAACAGAAACAACAGAAACGGGCAGCTAGATCAATGTGTGCGCCATATACGACATACAGTTTGCTCCGATGAACTGTTTGCTATTAGGGAGTGCAACAGAAATGGTTAGCCAGATCAAGGTGTGTGTGATATAGGGCATACGGTTCACTCGGCCGAACTGTTTTCGATTAGCGAACACAACGAAAACGGTTCAACTTAACATGATGTGTGTGATACGTGGAAAACAGCCGACTCAACGGCGAGCAACCACGTGGTCAACCTTCTGCCATCAATAAATTTTGACCTTGTTTCTCGTCACATTGCAGATTACAATGCAATAAGTAATTGCAAATCTGTTCACATCTATCAAACTAATATGTTTTCACACTTAGCACCGGCTATAAAAACTACCCACTCAAAAATTACTTCATAGTTCATCTCCTCATCACCCACAAAACTGGTCTTTCCTGTCAAGTCGTTCCGCCATGACCGGTAGGAGGAGTTTAGGGTGGACATATAACCAGGCAGGAAAGACCAAGGCCGCGGAAGCACTAGAGAGGTCCCGCCGCGAAGCTGCAGCTGCAACAGAGATGTCCCGGCGCGCCGCGGAGCCCTCGAACGAGCTCTCACGGGCACGCGAGGGCTCTCACAAGCGCATTCGCGGTGTCGGCCATCGTGACGAGCCGGCGTTCCTGAAGTCCTTCGCCGGCGACGACGACATTCTCGCTGGCGTCACTACGCAGCAGGAGCTGATCGACGGCTTGATGAAGCTGCTCAAGATCAGTGATGCCTCGGTTGACAAGGCGACCGGACTCGTCGAGAAACTCATGGGTGACAATGCGAAGCTCCTCAAGGCGCTCGCCGAGAAGGAGGAGGAGACCGCCGGCTGGAAGATGCTGCATCAGAAGAGCAGTGCCTCGGGGATGACGCTGACAGCGGTCGTCGAGGAACTGATGGGTGAGTTGAGGAATTTCCGGATCGAGCGCGAGCAGGAGGTGGAGGGATCCATGGCTACTTTGTAGCAAAGTCGTGAGGAATTGAAGAAGGAGCTGGAGGATGTCGTTGCCCGGCGATCCATCGACGAGTAGAGACAGTGACCCAGATCGATGTCTGCAATTTCCTTCTTCTCTTGCCCCCGTGTCTTCCGGGCTTTGCTGCATGTGGCATTTTAAATTATCCGGAATATGTAAGACAATTATTATCTATGCCATTGTAAATTTGTCTTTGTATTATCCGTTCCCATTTTATTTGTGGTCGTATTATCCGTTGCCCTATGTGGCAATTTAAATTAGGGCGGAATACGAGTTGAAAACACGAACAAAGCAAATGCTGCCATGGGATCACAAGCAAACACCCTCCGTCTAGGTGCTTTAATTAACCCATTAATGGAGAAGTTGTGAGTGAGGCGGGCGGTGGCTGGTGCATGGAGGTCAAAGAGCTCGCTTCCCGGTGAACATGGGCGGCCTTGCTGCTTGCATGTGTCCCGTCGAGCCTGCGACTGCGAGGTGGGCAGGATGCACGCGTCCTGTCGAGCCTGCGCGGCGGACTGCTCGCACACGTCCCATCGAGCCTGCACGGCGGACTTCTCGCGCTCGTCCCGTCTAATCAAACAGCTGCACGCACGCCATCGAGTATGGTTAAATTTTGACACGGTTAATATAATACAACCGTTTGCGATATTAACATGTCAGCTTTTTGTTTCAAAAAGGACTTCGTTGGCTACTAATGTGTGCGCCTCTTCTCAAACTGGACGATTTTTTAACCACGGCATATGTGTGCCATGTCATGAAACCATGCCAAGTTTCATGTTTTTTGGGTGAGTTTTTGATTTACTGGGTTTTAAAAACCGAGATTCTCAATGTTTCAGGACGGCGACAAGTTTGTAATTCATTCCCATTCCTTAAAAGAGACTTAAACATGCACCCAATGACACATGTACGATTTCTCACCCATTTTGCTTCAATGGAGCATGTGCTTGTAGTTCAAATTTGAATTATGGACTACATTAAATGCGTAGAAAACTTAGTAATTAGTAATATATATATATACAATGGCCAAAGGAACCCTGAACAGTTTCAAATTTCAGCCTGACACTCCTGTTATTCTATGTTGCCTGTAGAAAACAAAGTTCAAGGCGAGAAGAGGCAGCGATTATCGTTTTGCCCACAAGAGGGGCATGTTTCCCTACCGGAACCACGAGGGTTACGACAGGCTCCGGTTTGTAAGAGACTTGTAATATAGCTTCGCCCAAATTGGACAATTATATGTACCATGTAGTGACACCATGCCAAGTTTCATGATTTCCTAGTGAGTTTTGGATTTACAGAGATTTAAAAACCGAGATTCGCAATGTTTGTGGCCAAGCCAGGACGGCGAGACGGTTGAATTCGTTCCCATTCGTTCCATGGGACCTAAACATGCACCCCAAGGAAACATGTATGTTTTTTCTAGCCATTTTGGTGCACTGGAGCATGTATTTGTAGTTCGGATTTGAATTATGGACATTAAATGCCTAGAAAACTCAATTAATGAATAAAAAAGGTCAAACGAACCCTGAATAATTTCAAAGTTCAGCGCGAATCTCCCGTTGTTCCGTGTTGCGTGTAGAAGAAAATACGAGGCTAGAAGAGGGAGTGATTATCGTTTGGCCCACAAGGGGACACGTTTCCCTATCGAAACCACGAGGGTTCTTGCGACAGGCTCCGGTTTGTAAGAGGTTTGTAATAAAGCTTGGCCCAAATTGGCAATGTTTTAACCACGACATATATGTGCCATGACGTGACACCATGCCACCTTTGATGACTTTCTGGTGAGTTTTTTATTTATGGGGACTTAAAAACCGAGATTCGAAATGTTTGAGGACGAGCCAGGACACCGGTACGGTTGTAATTCGTTCCCATTCCTAGCATGGGACCTAAACATGCACCCAAGGACACATGTATAATTTTTCTAGCCATTTTGGTGAACTGGAGCATGTATTTGTAGTTCAGATTTGAATTATGGACATTAAATGCCTAGGAAACTCAATTAGTGTATAAAAAGGCCCAATGAACCCTGAATAAGTTTAAATTCCAGCACGGATATCATGTCGTTCCATGTTGCCCATGGAAGAAAATACAAGCGAAAAGAGGCAGTGATTACGTTTCGCCCACAAGGGGAACTAGTTTCCCTATCGGAACCATGAGGCTTCTTTGAGAGAAGCTCCGGTTTTTGTAAGAGGTTTGTAATAAAGCTTGGCCCAAATTGGACAATGTTTTTACCATGACATATATGTGCCATGACGTGACACCATGCCACCTTTGATGACTTTCTGGTGAGTTTAGGATTTACGGGAATTTGAAAACCAAGATTCCAAATGTTCGAGGACGAGCCAAGACGCATGTATGGTTGTAATTCGTTCACATTCCTGGCATGGGACCTAAACATGCACACAAGGACACATGTATAAATTTTCTAGCCATTTTGGTAGCTGGAGCATGTATTTGAAGTTCAGATTTGTGACGCCCCTGATTCAATCGTACACTAATCATGCACGCAAACGTGTACGATCAAGATCAGGGACTCACGGGAAGATATCACAACACAACTCTAAAAACATAAATAGCATCATAATACAAGCCAGGGGCCTCGAGGGCTCGAATACAAGTGCTCGATCATAGACGAGTCAGCGGAAGCAACAATATCTGAGTACAGACATAAGTTAAACAAGTTGCCATAAGATGGCTAGCACAAACTGGGATACAGATCGAAAGAGGTGCAGGCCTCCTGCCTGGGATCCTCCTAAACTACTCCTGGTCGTCGTCAGCGGCCTGCACGTAGTAGTAGGCACCCTCGTTGTAGTAGGGGTTGTCGAAGGTGGCGTCTGACTCCTGGGCTCCATCATATGGTTGCGACAACCGAGAAGAATGGAAAGGGGGAAAAGAAGGAAAAAACAACCGTGAGTACTCATCCAAAGTACTCGCAAGCAATGATCTACACTACATATGCATGGGTATCAGTGTAAAGGGGCAATATCGGTGGACTGAACTGTGGAAAGCCAGAATAAGAGGGGGATAGCTAGTTCTGTCAAAGACTACGCTTCTGGCAACCTCCATCTTGCAGCATGTAGAAGAGAGTAGATGGTAAGTTCACCAAGTAGCATCGCATAGCATAATCCTACCCGGCGATCCTCCCCTCGTCGCCCTGTGTGAGAGCGATCATCGGGTTATATCTGGCACTTGGAAGGTTGTGTTTTATTAAGTATCCGGTTCTAGTTGTCATAAGGTCAAGGTACAACTCCGGGTCGTCCTGTTACCGAGGATCACGGCTATTCGAATAGATAAACTTCCCTGCAGGGGTGCACCACATTACCCAACACGCTCGATCCCCTTTGGCCGGACACACTTTCCTGGGTCATGCCCGGCCTCGGAAGATCAACACGTCGCAGTCCTACCTAGGCACAACACAGAGGTCAGCACACCGGTCTAAAGCCTATGGCACAGGGGTCTGGGCCCATCGCCCATTGCACACCTGCATGTTGCGAGGGCGGCCGAAAGCAGACCTAACCCCCTTAATACAAGTGCAGGCTTACAGTCCAATCCGGCGCGCGCCGCTCAGTCGCTGACGTCAAGAAGGCTTCAACTAATACCACAACGTCGAGTTCCCATAACTATTCCCGCGTAGTTGGTTAGTGCGTATAGGCCAATGGCCAGACTCAGATCAAATACCAAGATCTCATTAAGCGTGTTAACTTTGAAGTAACCACGGACACTGACCAGGGCCAGGCCCACCTCTCACCTAGGTAGTCTCAACCTGCCCTGTCGCTCCGCCACAAAGATCCACCCAGAGGGCCGTCGGGACAAAGGTCCTTTCAGCCCCCAATCCGTGAATCACTCGCGGGTACTCTACGAGCCGACCCGACTTTAGTCACCACATGTATCATGTATAAAGTATATAGTATATACCCGTGATTACCTCCCGAGTGATCACAGCCCGATAGTATAGCATAGCAGACGGACAAGAATGTAGGGCCACTGATGGAAAACTAGCATCCTATACTAAGCATTTAGGATTGAAGGTAAGGGTAACAACTGTAGCAATAATGACAGGCTATGCAGCATAATAGGAGTAACCGAAAGCAGTAACATGCTACACTACTCTAATGCAAGCAGTAGAGAGAAGGAATAGGCGATATCTGGTGATCAACGGGGGGCTTGCTTGGTTGCTCTGCAGACAAAAACGGACCCTCGAAGGTGAAGTAGTCGATCACTGGTTCAACCGCGGTCTCGAGGTCTACCGGAAAGAAGTAACGGAGGGGGAACACAATAAATAACAGAGCAATCAAAGCATCGCAAAGCATAACATGGCAATACGCGGTGCTAGGTGTGCCTAACGCGGTAGGAGGTGATACCGATGAAGGGGGAAAGTTGCATGTTCGCTATGCTAGGGACGTGTGGCTGACAAACGGACCGCGCATTCGGACTCGTCTCGTCGTTCTGAGCAACTTTCATGTACAAAGTATTTTCATCCGAGTTACGGTTTATTATTTATGATTTATCAAAGTTTTATGATTTTTTTAAAATTTATTTAATTATTTAAATCAAACATTATCCAGAACAGTGAAAGGTGATGTCAGCATGATATCACCATGACGTCAACAGGTCAAACCCAGCTGACCAGAGTCAAACCTGACCTGTGGGTCCAGTGGGACCCACCTGTCATTGAGACAGAGGTGAAATAGGTTTTGTTTCAAACTAATTAGGATTAACTAAGTGTGGGCCCCATTAGTCAGTGACTAATTAGCCTAGATTAATTAATTTAACTAATTTAATTAGCTTATAGGGTGGGGGGCCACTGGTCAGCTGCTGGGACCAGTCCAGTCAGCAAGTTAACCACGGTCAACAAGTCAGCCGGGCCCCTGGGGCCACCAGGCAGTGACCCAGATGAGCCCCAGCAGCAGGCCACGTCGGCGGGCGACGGAGATTCACCGTCGGCGACCAAAAACGCGGCGGAGTCGCACGGACCTCGCTGGAATTACGCCACAGTGCAAGTATGGGGGCGCGGGTGGGCTCTTTCGAACGCCCGCGCCGTGGCGCATTGAATGGGGGCGGTGACTTGGCTGGAGGTGAACCGCAGCGTCCCCGGCGACGAGCGGGGCGAACGCCGGGGCTCAGGCGAGTTCGATGATGGGGTTGCAGGGCACGGTTCGTTGCGGGGCTAGGTGCGTTTGAACGCACGACAGCGCGCGTCGAGTGGCGGTGGTCGCAGGCACGGGGGTGGCCGGGGTTGAGCGGTGCTTCGAGATCAGGCGACAACCGGAACCGGAGCTCAATGGGGACGGAGCTAAGGGCAGCGAGAGGATGCACTGGAGAGAGCACCGGTGTCGCGGTGTTGCGCGGAGCACGGTTACGCGGTCGGACGCGAGCCGCGCGTGCGGTGACCGTGACGGCGAGCTCGACGGCGGAGCCATAGCTTGGCAATGGTGGTGCGTCGCGCACGACTATCTACGGCACGGAAACGGAGCGAGAATGGGGAGAAGAAGGGGGTGGAGCTCACCGAGCGGCACACGAAAGGCCTGCGGGGAACGGGAGCGCAGAGGCGAGGCGGATTCCGACGCGGTGGAGCTCGGCGTCCGGAGGTTGAAGAAATTTCAGCACGGATATCCTGTCGTTCCATGTTGCCCGTAGAAGAAAATACAAGGCGAAAAGAGGCAGTGATTACGTTTCGCCCACAAGGGGGACACGTCTCCCTATTGGAACCACAAGGCTTCTTTGAGAGAAGCTCCGGTTTGTAAGAGGCTTGTAATAAAACTTGTGCCATAATGGACGAAAAAATTCCTCGACATATAAGTGCCATGTGGTGACACCATGCCAGGTTTCATGATTTTTGGCTTAGTTTTGGATTTACGAGGATTTAAAAACCGAGATTCTTCTCACGAAATGTTTTTAAATAGCACACGGTTCACTCACGAAAGCAGATATTCAATGAAAACTTCATGGAAACCATATTTTAAAGTTTCATAAAAATCTGAAAAAAATGTGGGATGTTAAGAAGGTGATGTTTTATTGCGACACAAAATTTCAAGTTGAAAAACATTACGAGATGTGAGCTATGAAAAAGACAAATTCAGCCCTGAATAGTGACATTACTATTCGGCACTATTCAACGCTGATTTTGTCTTTTTCATAGCTCACATCTAGTAATGTGTTTCAACTTGAAATTTTGTGTGGTAATAAAACATTATCCTCTTAACATCCCGCATTTTTTTCAAAAAATGTTGAAACTTCAAAACATCTTTTCTCATGGTTTTCACCGGTTTCCACCGAATGTTGGTTTCCGTATGATATTCTCCCCCTGCTGCGCACGCGATCTGAGTCGTGCATTATGATTGGCCAGAACCCAAACCCCATGGATCGTACGTGTGCACCGTTGGGTGCTCCCAGGTTGAACGGCAACCTTGAGCCCTTTCGACAGCACATGCAGTACATGGGTAAGCACTGTGCGCATGCATCGTGCTAGCTCACGCTTCCTTCTCTACTAGGTTTTCAAAACAGGCTACCGTTTCTCGCCACTCCTCTCATCGGTTTCCCGCCTCTTCTCCCATCGTTTTCCCGCTACCAGTGTCAGTGCTCATTGAAGGCTAGCGGCGACACACCGGCCATGTAAAATATCCCACACAGTTTCTAAAAGCACATATGTGTGTGATAGGAGGGAGTAGGTCCCATAAGGTGACCAGTGTGAAACGCCTTAATGGCAAGGAGGCAATTCTTATAAGCAAGGGCCGGCTTCCCATCCGCTAGCCTAGTCGAATAGAACGCAGAAGTTAAGCGTGCTCGGGCTAGAGTAGTCCAAGGATGGGTGACCCGGTGGGAAGTTGCATATCTCAAGCTTCATTTAAATGCCATGACATGGTCATTATAGAGATATATTACATCTCTATAGTGACCTATCATGGCAATTATATAAACCTTGGGATCCTTGTTTTGCTAATTTGTAGACTATGTTTTTATGGGTTATTTTTTGCTCTAAAAAATTAAAGAATGATTGACTGGACCTGTCATGGCAATTATATAAACCTACTATGTTTTTATGGGTTATTTTTTCCTCTAAAAGATTAAAGAATGATTGACTTGACCTGTCATGGCGATTATATAAACCTTTTTCAGGTTCCATGCAGGGTATAGGGGGCAGGGTGTTCTTCTCGAGCATGTCTCCCTTGTGCGGCTTATAGACGCGGCACATATCTGTGCGCTCCTCGAGGTATATATACTATCCTTTACCGACAATTAGGGACCCCCACACAATCTATCCCTTTGACCCTTGCAGTCATGCGATTTGGTAACCAAATTATGAATAAATACCACACTATAGCATGTAAGCTTTGAGTCATATATGCATGATGTAGATGTTCGTTTAATTCTTATAGTTCATCTCATCCAAAATCAATTAGTTTTATAAAAAAATCTATTTTACGATTCATGGAATTGTGCATTATAAAGGTAAAAACAGAAAGTGACAATCCATTTAGAAAAAAAGTTTGGGCAATTAAGATATGGAAGACTCTAGAGAATAAAGGAGAAGTGCTTGTGTTTTGAGGTTTGTGCATTATGCTTAAGTTCAACCATGGAGTCTTCTAGATTGTACATGTGGCAGAATCTGGTGGAATGTAGATGATATCCAACGGCCAGTAGTGCTCGGATTTGCCATCTCTGTACTGTCGGATTGGCTTCATCCAACGACCAACTTTCAAAGTTATTCGCAAACTATATAGGTGTATAGATGTATATGTTGGGGAACGTAGCAATAATTCAAAATTTTCCTACGTGTCACCAAGATCAATCTAGGAGATGCTAGCAACGAGAGAGAGGGAGTGCATCTTCATACCCTTGAAGATCGCTAAGCGGAAGCGTTACAAGAACGCGGTTGATGGAGTCGTACTCGCGGCGATTCAAATCGCGGAAGATCCGACCTAGCGCCGAACGGACGGCGCCTCCGCATTCAACACACGTACAGCCCGGGGACGTCTCCTCCTTCTTGATCCAGCAAGGGGAGAGAAGAAGTTGAGGGAGAACTCCAGCAGCACGACGGCGTGGTGGCGATGGAGCTCGTGGTTCTCCGGCAGAGCTTCGCTAAGCACTACGGAGGAGGAGGAGGAGTTGGAGGAGGAGAGGGCTGCGCCAGGCAAGGGGTGCGGCTGCCCTCTCTCTCCCTCACTATATATAGGGGGAAGGGGGTGGAGGTGGCGCCCTAGGGTTCCCTAGGGGAGGGGCGGCGGCCACATGGGAAACCCTAGATGGGTTTGGGTGCCCCCACCCCTGGGAAACTTGCCCCCCAAGCCGGGAGGGGTGGCTGCCCTAGGGGAGGCGCCCCCACCTCTCCACGTTACGTGAGAGGGGTTGGGAGGGGCGCGCAGCCCCTTAGTGGGCTGGTGTGCGCCCTCCCCTTGGCCCATAAGGCCCCCAATGCTTGCCGGGGCCTCCGAAACACCTTTCGCTCACGCTGGTCATCACCCGGTACTTCCAGAACAATTCCGGACTCCAATACCCTTCGTCCAATATATCGATCTTCACCTCCGGACCACTCCGGAGTTCCTCGTCACGTCCGGGATCCCATCCGGGACTCCGAACAACCTTCGGTAACCACATACTATTTCCCATAACAACTCTAGCGTCACCGAACCTTAAGTGTGTAGACCTTACGGGTTCGGGAACCATGCAGACATGACCGAGACACCTCTCCGGCCAATAACCAATAGCGGGATCTGGATACCCATATTGGCTCCCACATGTTCCACGATGATCTCATCGGATGAACCACGATGTCGGGGATTCAATCAATCCCGTATACAATTCCCTTTGTGTATCGGTATGTTACTTGCCCGAGATTCGATCGTCGGTATCCCAATACCTCGTTCAATCTCGTTACCGGCAAGTCTCTTTACTCGTTCCGTAATGCATGATCCCGTGACTAACTCCTTAGTCACATTGAGCTCATTATGATGATGCATTACCGAGTGGGCCCAGAGATACCTCTCCGTCATACGGAGTGACAAATCCCAGTCTCGATTCGTGCCAACCCAACAGACACTTTCGGAGATACCTGTAGTGCACCTTTATAGCCACCCAGTTACGTTGTGACGTTTGGTACACCCAAAGCATTCCTACGGTATCCGGGAGTTGCACAATCTCATGGTCTAAGGAAACGATACTTGACATTAGAAAAGCTCTTAGCAAACGAACTACACGATCTTGTGCTATGCTTAGGATTGGGTCTTGTCCATCACATCATTCTCCCAATGATGTGATCCCGTTATCAACGACATCCAATGTCCATGGCCAGGAAACCATGACCATCTATTGATCAACGAGCTAGTCAACTAGAGGCTTACTAGGGACATGTTGTGGTCTATGTATTCACACATGTATTACGGTTTCCAGTTAATACAATTATAGCATGAACAATAGACAATTATCATGAACAAGGAAATACAATAATAACCATTTATTATTGCCTCTAGGGCATATTTCCAACAGTCTCCCACTTGCACTAGAGTCAATAATCTAGTTCACATCACTATGTGATTGTAATGAATCCAACACCCATGGGGTTTGTTCATATCTCGCTTGTGAGAGAGGTTATTAGTCAACGGGTCTGAACCTTTCAGATCCGTGTGTGCTTTCCAAATCTCTATGTCATCTTGAAATGCAGCTACCACACGCTACTTGGAGCTATTCCAAATAACTGCTTCTACTATACGAATCCAGTTTACTACTCAGAGTCATCCGGATTAGTGTCAAAGTTTGCATCGACGTAACCCCTTACGACGAACTCTTTTACCACCTCCATAATCGAGAAAATTGCTTAGTCCACTAGTTACTAAGGATAAGTTCGACCGTTGTCATGTGATCCATTCCTGGATCACTCTTGTACCCCTTGACTAATTCATGGCAAGGCACACTTCAGGTGCGGTACACAGTATAGCATACTGTAGAGCCTACGTCTAAAGCATAGGGGACGACCTTCGTCCTTTCTCTCTCTTCTGCCGTGGTCAGGTCTTGAGTCTTACTCAATACTCACACCTTGTAACACAGCCAAGAACTCCTTCTTTGCTAATCTATTTTGAACTCCATCAAAATCTTGTCACGGTATGTATTCATTTGAAAGTACTATTAAGCATTTTTTGATCTATCCTTATAGATCTTGATGCTCAATGTTCAAGTAGCTTAATCCAGGTTTTCCATTGAAAAACACTTTTCAAATAACCCTGTATGCTTTCCAGAAATTCTACATCATTTCTGATCAACAATATGTTAACAACATATACTCATCAAAAATCTATAGTGCTCCCACTCACTTCTTTGGAAATACAAGTTTCTCATAAATTTTGTATAAACCCAAAATCTTTGATCATCTCATCAAAGCGTACATTCCAACTCCGAGATGCTTACTCCAGTCCTTAGAAGGATTGCTGGAGCTTTGCATACTTGTTAGCATCTTTCAGGATTGACAAAACCTTCTGGTTGTATCACATACAACCTTTCCTCAAGAAAATCGTCGAGGAAACAATGTTTTGACATCCTATCTGCAAGATTTCATAAATAATGCAGTAACTGCTAATATAATTCCGACAGACTCTTAGCATCGCTACGAGTGAGAAAGTCTCATCGTAGTCAACTCCTTGAACTTGTCGGAAAACATCCTAACGACAAGTCGAGCCTTTTTAATGGTGACACTTACCATCATTGTCCGTCTTCCTTTTAAAATCCATCTGCACCCAACAGCCTTACGACCATCAAGTAGTTCTTCCAAAGTCTATACTTTGTTTTATACATGGATCCTCTCTCGGATTTTATGGCCTCGAGCCATTCGTCGGAATCCGGGCCCACCATCGCTTCTCCATAGCTCGTAGGTTCATTGTTATCTAGCAACATGACTTCCAAGACAGGATTACGTACCACTCTGAAGTAGTACGCATCCTTGTCGACCTACGAGGTTTGGTAGTGACTTGATCCGAAGTTTCATGATCACTATCATAAGCTTCCACTTCAATTGCTGTAGGTGCCACAGGAACAACTTCCTGTGCCCTGCTACACACACTAGTTGAAGCGACGGTTCAATAACCTCATCAAGTCTCCACCATCCTCCCACTCAATTCTTTCAAGAGAAACTTTTCCTCGAGAAAGGACCCGTTTCTAGAAACAATCACTTTTGCTTCTGGATCTGAAATAGGAGGTATACCCAACTGTTTTGGGTATTCTATGAAGATGCATTTATCCGCTTTGGGTTCGAGCTTATCAGCCTGAAACTTTTTCACATAAGCGTCGCAGCCCAAACTTTTAAGAAACGACGGCTTAGATTTCTCTAAACCATAGTTCATACGGTGTCGTCTCAACGGAATTGCGTGGTGCCCTATTTAAAGTGAATGCGGTTGTCTCTAATGCCTAACCCATAAACGATAGTGGTAATTCGATAAGAGACATCATGGTATGCACCATATCCAATAGGGTGCAGTTATGATGTTCGGACACACCATCACACTATGGTGTTCCAGGCGGTATTAGTTGTGAAACAATTTCCACAATGTCTTAATTGTGTACCAAACTCGTAACTCAGATATTCATCACTATGATCATATCATAGACATCTTATCCTCTTGTCACGACGATCTTCTAGTTCACTCTGAAATTACTTCAGACTTGTATTTCATCAAGTAAATATACTTAGAATCTACTCAAATCATCTGTGAAGTAAGAGCATAATGATATTCACTGTGTGCCTCAGCACTCATTGGATTGCACACATCAAATGTATTACTTCCAACAAGTTGCTCTTTTGTTCCATCTCACTGAAAACGAGGCCTTTCAGTCATCTTGCCCATGTGGTATGATTTGCATGTCTCAAGTGATTCAAAATCAAGGGAGTCCAAACGATCCATCTGCATGGAGTTTCTTCATGCATATATACCAATAGACATGGTTCGCATGTCTCAATCTTTTCAAAAACGAGTGAGTCAATCCATCTACATGGAGCTTCTTCATGCGTTTTATACCAATATGACTCAAATCGCAGTGCCACAAATATGTGGTACTATCATTACTATCTTATATCTTTTGGCATGATCATGTGTATCACTACGATCGAGACTCAATAAACCATTCATTTTAGGTGCAAGACCATTGAAGGTATTATTCAAATAAATAGAGTAACCATTATTCTCCTTAAATGAATAACTGTATTGCGATAAACATAATCCAATCATGTCTATGCTCAACGCAAACACCAAATAACAATTATTTAGGTTTAATACCAATCCCGATGGTAGAGGGAGCGTACGATGTTTGATTACATCAACCTTGGAAACACTTCCAACACATATCGTCATCTCACCTTTAGCTAGTCTCCGTTTATTCCGTAGCCTTTTATTTCGAGTTACCAACACTTAGCAACCGAACCGGTATCTAATACCCTGGTGCTACTAGGAGTACTAGTAAAGTACACATTAATATAATGTATATCCAATATACTTCTGTCGACCTTGCCTGCCTTCTCATCTACCAAGTATCTAGGGTAGTTCTGCTTCAGTGACCGTTCCCCTCATTACAGAAGCACTTAGTCTCGGGTTTGGGTTCTACCTTGGGTTTCTTCACTAGAGCAGCAACTGATTTGTCGTTTCATGAAGTATCCCTTCTTGCCCTTGCCCTTCTTGAAACTAGCGGTTTTACTAACCATCAACAATTGATGCTCCTACTTGATTTCTACTTTCGCGGTGTCAAACATCGCGAATAGCTCAAGGATCATCATATCTATCCCTGATATGTTATAGTTCATCACGAAGCTCTAATAGCTTGGTGGCAGTGACTATGGAGAACCATCACTATCTCATCTGGATGATTAACTCCCACTCGATTCAAGCGATTGTGGTACTCAGACAATCTGACCACATGCTCAACGATTGAGCTTTTCTCCCTTAGTTTGCAGGCTTAAGAAACTTTTTAGAGGTCTCATACCTCTTGACGTGGGCACTAGTCTGAAATCCCAATTTCAGTCTTTGGAACATCTCATATGTTCTGCGACGTTTCAAAAACATCTTTGGCGCCTCAATTCTAAACCGTTAGCATTACGCACTGAACTATCACGTAGTCGTCAAAACATGTATGTCAGATGTTCGCAACATCCACAGACGACGCTCGAGGTTCAGCACACCGAGCGGTGCATTAAGGACATAAGCCTTCTGCACGGCAATGAGGATGATCCTCAGTTTACGGACCCAGTCCGCATAATTTCTACTATCAACTTTCAACTAAATTTTCTCTAGGAACATATCTTAAACAGTAGAACCAAAGCGTAAGCTATGACATAATTTGCAAAGACCTTTTGACTATGTTCATGATAATTAAGTTCATCTGATTATTTAATGAACTCCCACTTAGATAGACATCCCTCTAGTCATCTAAGTGATACATGATCCGAATTGCCTAGACCGTATCCGATCATCACGTGAGACGGACTAGTCATCAATGATGAACATCTCTATGTTGATCGTATCTACTATACGACTCATGTTCGACCTTTCGGTCTCTTGTGTTCCAAGGCCATGTCTGTACATGCTAGGCTCGCCAAGTCAACCTAAGTGTTTCGCATGTGTAAATATGGCTTACACCCGTTGTATGCGAACGTTAGAATCTATCACACCCGATCATCACGTGGTGCTTCGAAACAACGAACCTTCACAACGGTGCACAGTTAGGGGGGACACATCTCTTGAAATTTTAGTGAGGGATCATCTTATTTATGCTACCGTCGTTCTAAGCAAATAAGATGTAAACATGACAAACATCACATGCAAATCATAAAGTGACATGATATGGCCAATATCATCTTGCGCCTTTTGATCTCCATCTTCGAGGCGCGGCATGATCACCTTCGTCACCGGCATGACACCATGATCTCATCATGATCTCCATCATCGTGTCTTCATGAAGTTGTCTCGCCAACTATTACTTCTACTACTATGGCTAACGGTTAGCAATAAAGTAAAGTAATTACATGGCGTTTTTCATTTACACGCAGGTCATACAATAAATTAAGACAACTCCTATGGCTCCTGCCGGTTGTCATAATCATCGACATGCAAGACGTGATTCCTATTACAAGAACATGATCAATCTCATACATCATATATATATAATTCATCACATCCTTTTGGCCATATCACATCACATAGCATACCCTGCAAAACAAGTTAGACGTCCTCTAATTGTTGTTGCATGTTTTACGTGGCTGCTATGGGTTTCTAGCAAGAACGTTTCTTACCTACGCAAAAGCCGCAACGGTGATATGCCAATTCCTATTTACCCTTCATAAGGACCCTCTTCATCGAATCCGATCCGACTAAAGTGGGAGAGACAGACACCCGCTAGCCACCTTATGCATCAAGTGCATGTCAGTCGGTGGAACCTGTCTCACGTAAGAGTACGTGTAAGGTCGGTCCGGGCCGCTTCATCCCACAATGCCGCCGAATCAAGATAAGACTAGTAACGGTAAGCAAATTGAACAAATCATCGCCCACAACTACTTTGTGTTCTACTCGTGCATAGAATCTACGCATAGACCTAGCTCATGATGCCACTGTTGTGGAACGTAGCAATAATTCAAAATTTTCCTACGTGTCACCAAGATCAATCTAGGAGATGCTAGCAACGAGAGAGAGGGAGTGCATCTTCATACCCTTGAAGATCGCTAAGCGGAAGCGTTACAAGAACGCGGTTGATGGAGTCGTACTCGCGGCGATTCAAATCGCGGAAGATCCGATCTAGCGCCGAACGGACGGCGCCTCCGCGTTCAACACACGTACAGCCCGGGGACGTCTCCTCCTTCTTGATCCAGCAAGGGGAGAGAAGAAGTTGAGGGAGAACTCCAGCAGCACGACGGCGTGGTGGCGATGGAGCTCGTGGTTCTCCGGCAGAGCTTCGCTAAGCACTACGGAGGAGGAGGAGAGGGCTGCGCCAGGCAAGGGGTGCGGCTGCCCTCTCTCTCCCTCACTATATATAGGGGGAAGGGGGTGGAGGAGGCGCCCTAGGGTTCCCTAGGGGAGGGGCGGCGGCCACATGGGAAACCCTAGATGGGTTTGGGTGCCCCCACCCCTGGGAAACTTGCCCCCCAAGCCGGGAGGGGTGGCTGCCCTAGGGGAGGCGCCCCCACCTCTCCACGTTACGTGAGAGGGGTTGGGAGGGGCGCCCAGCCCCTTAGTGGGCTGGTGTGCCCCCTCCCCTTGGCCCTTAAGGCCCCCAACGCTTGCCGGGGCCTCCGAAACACCTTTCGGTCATGCTGGTCGTCACCCGGTACTCCCAGAACAATTCCGGACTCCAATACCCTTCGTCCAATATATCGATCTTCACCTCCGGACCACTCTGGAGTTCCTCGTCATGTCCGGGATCTCATCCGGGACTCCAAACAACCTTCGGTAACCACATACTATTTCCCATAACAACTCTAGCGTCACCGAACCTTAAGTGTGTGGACCCTACGGGTTCAGGAACCATGCAGACATGACCGAGACACCTCTCCGGCCAATAACCAATAGCGGGATCTGGATACCCATATTGGCTCCCACATGTTCCACGATGATCTCATCAGATGAACCACGATGTCGGGGATTCAATCAATCCCGTATACAATTCCCTTTGTCTATCGGTATGTTACTTGCCCGAGATTCGATCGTCGGTATCCCAATACCTCGTTCAATCTCGTTATCGGCAAGTCTCTTTACTCGTTCCGTAATGCATGATCCCGTGACTAACTCCTTAGTCACATTGAGCTCATTATGATGATGCATTACCGAGTGGGCCCAGAGATACCTCTCCGTCATACGGAGTGACAAATCCCAGTCTCGATTCGTGCCAACCCAACAGACACTTTCGGAGATACCTGTAGTGCACCTTTATAGCCACGCAGTTACGTTGTGACGTTTGGTACACCCAAAGCATTCCTACGGTATCCCGGAGTTGCACAATCTCATGGTCTAAGGAAATGATACTTGACATTAGAAAAGCTCTTAGCAAACGAACTACACGATCTTGTGCTATGCGTAAGATTGGGTCTTGTCCATCACATCATTCTCCCAATGATGTGATCCCGTTATCAACGACATCCAATGTCCATGGCCAGGAAACCATGACCATCTATTGATCAACGAGCTAGTCAACTAGAGGCTTACTAGGGACATGTTGTGGTCTATGTATTCACACATGTATTACGGTTTCTAGTTAATACAATTATAGCATGAACAATAGACAATTATCATGAACAAGGAAATACAATAATAACCATTTATTATTGCCTCTAGGGCATATTTCCAACAGTATAGATATATATAGATGTGTCCCATGCTAGACCAAATAAAGTTTGAGCGCATGCGTGGGACGACGCACCCCCCCCCCCCCCCCCCCCCCCGCTGCCACTGCCTCAAAGTTGGGAAACTGACATCGTACGTATTGAACTAGGCTTGGAGTCGGGTACGGTGTTCGGTTTGTAATGTAGTTGGTGGTCCATCGAAGTTGTGCATTTGGGATTTAAACACATCACACACCACCGTACCCATGCATATTTTCGGGCCGCATGCAGTGTATACGGGTTCTTCTGATCGACCACGTCTCCCTTGTGCCATTTTTTGTGACGACACGCATATCTGTGGGCTCCCCGAGTGTATATATATCATCCCTTTGAACGATAATGAGGGGTATGTGTTGGACATGAATGGATTCCTCCTAGTTCGTGTTAGGGCCGGTCACCGTCACATGTCGCTCAACCAAAGCTCGAGCTCATGCTTTGTCAGGATTCCCTCCCACATGCTCGGATTGCTGGGTTCGACATATATATCCAAGGGTGAGTTTGGGTTTGCGAGGCAGGTGCCACCAAAGTTATGCATTGTGTATTTAAAGTTTTAAACATCCCCAATATTCCTACATATATTTGGCCACTTCCAGGTGGTTCTTGACTTCTGGCCCCTCTCATCGATCTTCGACGACGCGCCCAACCATGGCCCAGCACGGTCAAAGTTGTGCATTGGAATTTTGAACATCACAGACCACCTTTTTCACTCATATATATTTGGGCCACATGCTGGTGTGGCTATCTTTTGACCCTCTCTAACATTTTTTTGCTGCAAAGACTTTGATGATGCTCAACGGACACGGGTATAATATCTTAACCATGTGCGATACAAGTGCGCAATGAATCACCACGCCTGCGCAAGCGCGAGCAAAGGTGGAGGTACTGGCTCAACCGTGTGCGATGCAAGTGCGCTGTAAAATCACCACGACCGCGCAAGCGCGAGCAAAGGGTGGAGGTACTGGCTTAACCGTGTGCGATGCAAGTGCGCTGTAAAAACACCACCTGTGCAAGCTAAAGGTGGGTAAGTTTATTTGGAAATTAGGACGAACCGTGTGCGATAGACCAGCTAGCTAGAAATATAAAAACAAACTACCCGCCTTGAGCGTTGCAAAAATCGGCGGTTCCGCACCACTTTTACTTATTATCATACACGCATATTGTTATTGGACTGTGCGCGATCTTGGGCACTCCCGCCCCGCATCAATTCCTTTACCCAAATTTTAGTAGCCGCCGTACTTCAACCGTCGCCCAAACTCCTCCAACACCGACCTTATAGTAAAATTGCAGTAGCTGAGGCATTTGAACCGTCGCCCAAACTCCTCCAGCACCGACCTTATAGTAAAATTGCAGTACCCGAGGCATTTGAACCGTCGCCCTCCCTCGTCCACCACCATCTCCACCCACCATTACTAAAATTTTCAATAGCCGCATCGTATCCTCAAACACCAACCCCCCCTCCACAGTCCCCCACCCGCCCTCTCCCCCCTTGAACCCTAGCTCGCGGCCGCCGCCGGTGCCACCGCCAACCCCTGACGGTCTGTCTGTTCCTCCTAGCTTAGATAATAAAATTCAGGTTACCCAGCGATTCCCATACTGTCGCCCCACTCCCCTGAGTTTTTAGATGAGGCCTGCGGTTTTCCTCCCCGCCAGATCCACATCCCCTGCTCCGGAATGTCGCAGCCTAAGCTCGACCACGTATCTCGGGGAGCCCAACGAGCGTTCGGCCAAGAAGAGGTTTATCATGGCCTCTCCGGTGGACGTTGGCGAGGTGGCCGCCGTTCGCCCGACCTGTCGATCCCGGAGCAACACGTCACCGCGGAAGCCGGCGAAGACGTTGACTATGTTGCCATGTCGAAGGCTTCATGTCAGCGGGCTAGCGTATTACTGTATCTCAGGAAATCTGGCTACGACATCAAGCTCATCCACAGCGACGGCTTCACGCGGGCCATGTCACAGGTTAAGTGGTCCATCCCCAACCCCTCTGGTTCAACCACCGTCAATCTCTTTGATGGCCCTGCCGCTGATCTCCTCTGCCAAGCGGTTAAGGATTTGCGAGCTTTATACGCCATCGAGCCCATTTTGTCATTTCTAAAGGACACGTTCTATGGCGGCGTCTTGGGATCCTCAATTGCCAACTCAGATCTCATCGACCACGACCATGACCACGAGGAGGGCACCCACGAAGGTTCTTCCAAGGTGAAACAGCCCATCTGTGACATCAGAGAGCGCACCATGGGTCTGTGCTCTTCCAACTAGAAGGACCCCGTCCATGAAATGTGAGGCAACATTCTATCAGCAAATCTTACCTTTTCTAGCTTGCCAACCTGTACCCTTTGTTGTAGTAGCATTTGCCATGCGGTGCTTTAACTGTGCCGTGTTTAATTATTTCAGTTATGCAAAAATGTATTGTTCAATAGGGTTATGTGATGTTTAAGTATGAATTGTCCACTTTAGTTTCACGAATGGCTATATTTGGTTGTTTATAGTGAGTAGATGCCTTGTTTATCTGTATTTGGTTGTTAGGTTGGTTGGAGTGAGCATTTTTCTAGTTATCGAGCAGATGCCTTGTTTATATGTATTTGGTTCTTAGTTTGGTTGCAGTGAGCATTTGTCCAGTTATCAAGCAGATGCCTTGTTTATCTGTATTTGGTTGTTAGGTTGCTTTTTTTAGCATTTGTCCAGTTATCAAGCAGATGCCTTGTTTATCTTTATCTACTTGTTAGGTTGGCTGCAGTAAGCATTTGTCCAGTTTTCAAGCATATGCCCTGTTTATCTGTATTTTCTTGTTAGCTTGGTTGCAATGAGACTCTGTCTAGTTTTCAATGGCTATATTTGGTTGTTATACCGGTCATTTATGTCTTGTTTATTTCAGTCATTCACAATGTGTTGTTCATTATGTGCAAGTCGGAACTGTGCCGCTCGACTACATCAATACCAGTTTGAACGACTATATTTGGTTCCAGTTATTCCTGGTGTAGTTAACACATGCCCTTTATTTCAGTTTTACACATTTATCCAGTGTGATGTTTAAGCATTACCTATGTTCTATTCATTTTCAACAATACCAGTTTGAATTGCAATATTTGATGGCTGTTAAGCTTGCTGTCGGTAACATTGCCTTCCATTTTATATCTGCTTTAACAACATGCTGAAACCAACACATTCAAGCTATCATTTGGAGATGATGTTGTTTACCTTTGCTATATTTGTTTGATGTTAAGGTTGCTGTACTTATCATGCCTTTCCCCTACTTATGCAGTACAACAACGGGAGTGGCCACCATTTTCCGCCGAGGTTAGCTTCATCCCTCGGCTTGTACCCCCCCGGTCGTTCCATAATGTAGTGCATATAGATCCAGGTCTGGACACTTGTTAACTTTTAATATTGACTTGTTGCTTGTAGGTACATATGCCCTTGGCAAGGATCCATGCATCGACCCTTTTTGCGTATGGGGCAATGACATATTCATGAACAAGCATCAAGTGAGGGAACTGATAAGGATTATTAGCAAAAAGATACGAATGGTGGCAAGCAAATTATTTGTTTATGCTCTATCCAACACAACAGTGAGTTGTAGGATGGTAACTACAAACTCTACAACCTTCTCTTTTTACTGCCCATAATGAGTTGTTATTAGACAACAATGTCTGAATTTTTTTCATTCCCAGTGGTTCCCGAAGCAGTTCACTCAAGATTACCTCGCAAAGTACATGATTGGTGGACACGCAATGAAGGTTAAAGTATTTCATCCAGACTACAATGAGCATCGAGAAGTCGTAATGAAGACAGTGAAGGATGGACGGGCAGCCCTCACAAGGGGTTGGCCTAGAGTCGTGCGCGCATTACGCATGGAGGAGGGCACAATATGGGCATTCCGCTTCACCTTCTCCAACAACCAGAATGTCTTTCGCCTCTCTCTTTAAAGTCTTTAGTACAACTGTGGTTCATCATTCTTTACTTGGTGCTTTTGTAGTTCTTCAGTATATGTACCTGTGCATCGAATTATGCATTCGTGGTTTAACCTATATTTGTAATAAACATGGTTGGATATGAAATAAGTGATTGCCTACTTTCAAATTCAAAACATGTGAGTTTTAAATTAGGGATTACACTGCACACGGTTTGCGAAAGCGAAACGTCTGCGATAGACGTGGAGATCAGAAACGTTTCTAGGATCCACTACGTGTGCGATCAATCTCCATTGCACACACGACATCCTCTTAAAAACTGTTTGCGTTAGGCCACCTTGCGTAAATGTTTACCACATAAAAACTGTGTGTGATGGACAGCCTTTGCCACACAGTTTCTTCTATGCACCGTGTGTGATGCATTCAATAACACAAACGATAAAATTGTTAATATCGTGTGCAATGGCAACACTATCACAAACGATTTAACGGGAAAAATTGTGTGTGATGTATCTGTGAACAGAAACGTTTTCCTTGGAGCGACTGTGTGGGATGTACATACGAACGGAAACGTTTAGCGGGGACTGACTGTGTGGGATGTACTTGCGACCGGAAACAATTTCGCCTGTATAATTGTATTTTTTAGCTCTACTGTACGTATTTGAGCGCTCACCGGTCGCACATGACCTCATTTTGCCGAGCATGTGTGCCAGGAGGGCATATCCCCGACAGTTTCTGGGTCGTGTGGGAAGGACCCCCCTATCGCCGTCACTCACTAGGCGACGGTTCCAAATGCTGTCACGGAAAGGGGTTTAAAACCGTTTGTATAGCACCGACGCGTACTAGTGTTTTGCTAAACAACCTATGTGAGGTCTTAAACAAGTAAGAAACATTCTACTTTTTACCTTGAGATGTGATGATTACCTGCCTAGTTTGTCCTGTTTGACCTATGGTTCCCATGTGTCATGCTTGTAGGTACATACTATAAGCCAGAGAATTGCCAATCCTATCAATGTTTGAGAGGATCAAACAACAGTGTACTAGTAGGCATTACACCAAACAAATTGAGGGTGAGAAGATGCAAGGAGTTACATGCCCTAAGATAAATAAGATGGTTGAGAAGCTCAAAGATCTGGCAAACACTTGTTATGTATATGAGTCAGGAGATGGAGTATTTCAAGTAGGTGATAGAGGAACATACTACATTGTGGACATACACACCAAGTGTTGCAGTTGCATGAGATGGCAAAAAAGTGGAGTCACATGTATACATGTCATTGCATGCCGCATAAATGAGAGAGTTGACTCCATAACACTGGTGGATAATTGCTACTCAGTGTCAATGTTCAAGAAGGCCTACAACAACATAATTTATCCTTGCAAAGATCTCATAGAGTGGGAGAAGATGAATGGCCCCCCAATACTACCACCAAAGTACACAAAACATGTGGGAAGACCTTGCAAGACTAGAAAGAAAATCACTAGAAGAGATCATATGCAACAATGGAGGGAAGAGAATGCCCAAGCATGGTGTCATAATGCATTGCTCCTACTGTGGCAACCCAAACCACAATAGGAAGGGTTGTAAATATTTTAAGGCTGGGCTGCCACCTCCAAATGCACAAGTTCAACCACAAGCACCAGAAGAGAATGTTGAACATGCAGAAACAAATGTGCAAGAAGTGGAACCAGTGAGAACCCAGGTACATTATAAATTTTATCTCTTGTTTTGGTAATAGCATTTGTTAATATCACATAGTACTGACCACTTCCCTTCCCTACTGATTGTAACCAGGAGGAAGCATCAGCACAAAGGGCCCCACCAGTGGATGATCTTATGATAGACTCTATTCTTGAGCAGGTACTACTGTCCTTGAGCAAGAATGATTGAAGCTAATAGTTTTTCATGACATGTGCACATGCCTTTGCCAAGAATCATAGTACTAATACTTTTTCATGACATGTGCAGAGGCCTTTACCAAGAATCATAGTACTAATACTTTTTCATGACATGTGCAGAGGCCTTTGCCAAGAATCATACAACAAACACCAGTACTAGAGTCTGCATTCTTAGTCAATGCACAGTCTATGATCAACCACTCCCAGCCAAGCAGTAGGACAATCATATAGGGTGATCTTGCTAAGAAGCTACTAGCGATGAAGACACAAAGAGAGAAGGAGCTGGAGGACGAGAAGCAAGCTGTGCTAGCAGCTAGAAGGGAAGCAGAAATGAAGAAATCACAAGAAGCTACTAGGAAGAGGCATGAGCTAGCAGAGAAGAAAGCACAAGATGCCGAAAGGAAGAAGGAGCCAGCTTCTCAGAAAAGAGAAGCTCGGGCCATCCTGAAGCAGGCATGCAGAGACAAGGCAGATAATCCTGGAGACACATAAGCAAATTGCTGCAGAGAGAAAGGAGAAACTAGCTGCTGAGAAGTTAGCCCAGAGAGAGACTACTGCTGCTAAGAAACTTGCAGAGAGACAAGAAGCTAATGCAAAAAAGGAAGAAGCCAGGCAAGCAGCTGCTGCAAAGAAGATGGCAGAGAGAGCAGTTGCTGCTGCTAAGAAGCTTGCAGAGAGACAAGCAGCTAATGCAAAAAAGGAAGAAGCCAGGCAAGCAGCTGTTGCAAAGAAGATGGCAGAGAGAGCAGCTGATGCTGCAAAGAAAAAACTGGGAAAGAGAACAGTTCAAGAAGTGCACCATAGCTCAGGGCTTGAGAAGAATGGAAGCATGTTTGACATCTTCAGGGACTAGTGCTAGAGATGTTAAGCAACTTTTCCTTTTGGCCATCTTATGTAAAATATCAGTATGATGGTTGTCATCATTTTGCTTACTTGGAAGTCATGTTAGGAGCAACTTTTCCTTTTGGCCATCTTATGTAAAATATCAGTATGATGGTTTTCATCATTTTGCTTACTTGGAAGTCATGTCAGGAACCTGTGATCTTACTGAAGGCATCTTAAAGACCAATGATCTTTTGTACTTACTGATGTGATTTTGATCATGTGTCAGCTGTTTGCTATATCTGCAGTACATTTGTGTTGTTGAAACCATTTGATGCATTTCTTCTTATCATACTTGTGCATAATTTGTGCTTACATTTACTTGGATCATTTTGTTGAACAACATTTTACATGATCATTTTGTGCTGATATGCAGTTGGATCATATACTACTAAACTTGACAGTGATTTTAGTTCATAGAACAGAGTCATTCCATCAACAATTTATTGAACTTCAGAGACAAACTAGTTCATACAAAAGAGACATTGGTACTAGTTCATACAAAAGGTTCACACATATTCAACTTTTACAACCACATAGATCATACTGAAAGTTCACTTCTCCATCAACTATTACTCACTAGTTCTACTTGAAGCTAGCACATCTTCAGCACTACTATTCCAGCAGTAACCACCGGCTTCACATCTTCATCAGGAGCTACCAGCTTCACTTCTTCATCAGCAACATCACACATAGCACAGCAAGCACCAGTACACCACCAAGCAGCAGTTTCAACAGTAACAACATCTGCATACCTAAAGTAAGAAGTGCACCAGCTTGTGCCCTGGTGATGTTCATGCTAGCTCCAGGCCCAACTATGAACTCACTTTGACCTGCATTTCTGTCTGTAGCCCTTCTTCTTTCTTCTCTTTCTCTGTCAAGCAGTTCCCTCCTATCCTCTGTTGCTCCAATCGCATCAACAACTTCATGCCCAACAAGAAAACGATGATCTACAAGGTAGGCCACGTATTCCCTCTCCCAATGCCAGAAAACACATCCATTCTACAAACTCAAAAATCAAGAAAAATCAGAAATTTTGAATAACTGAAATCAAGTAAATCAGGTCAAGGGATGCTTACACCATGGTTCACACATCTATAGAACACCCATCCATCATGCTCCTCCGTGCTGGACACATAGAACCTCACTTCGCAGCGGCAGCGAGGGCATGAGATGAGCGGCACAATGACTGTCCTCCCGCGATGTCCAGATCAGACAGAACTGCTGCTGGACATGGCGGGCGACGAGGACGAAGGCAATGGGCAGCGGTGGGTGGCGACGGCGACAAGCGGTGAGAGGGGAACAAATCTAGGGATTTCGGGTTTTTGAGTTGAATGCATTTTTACACATACCCCCCCCTCCAAAAAAACTTGTGTTGTTCAATTAAGTAATCCCCTCACGCCTACGTGGCGCTCGTGGACTGGTCAAACCGGCGGCGTACCGGCTCTGTATGTGAAACAGTGATCGTATAATCACGTCCCATCGTACATAGTGACCGTATTTCTAAGTACAATGACCAAACCAAGCTCGCGGCGCAAGTTCAAGTACCTGTAGTGTATTTTACTCAAAACAATTCTCTGCTCCCGCTGCGACGAGAGAGAGATGGAGGCCCAACGGTTAGATTTCCGCGCGATTTCGAAATTCGAAACCAACGCGAAACCCAGCCCACGCCGCCGACGAATCCGGTGCGCGATGAGGTGGTGGATCACGATGGATCGGCAGCAACGACTACCTGCCCTACCCCGCGCCCCGCCATCCGGGCCGTCCATCCCCGCACCGACGGCCCCGCCCGCCCCGCTCCGTTTTAAATAGACAGACACACGCTCCCCCACCCCCACCCCACCCCAACTCGTCCCCTCCCCCTCCCCCCTCGCCGCCGCCCGTCTCCGACGCTCCATCAGCGCCGACAGCCGCCCCCCTCTCAGCTCCAAGGTTGGTCGCTCGCCCCCCTCCCCCGCGAAATCCGCCCATCCCTCCGCTGGATCAGCCATCCGTTGATTGATCTGGTGGTCTGTTCGGATTTCTCTGAAATGGTTTGGGGATTTGTTCTTGGTGCAGGGCCTCGATCGAGAAGCGGCGGCGGTGGACATGGGCCAGATCCAGTACTCCGAGAAGTACTTCGACGACACCTTCGAGTACAGGTTCGTGCCCAAACCCTAGCCCCTCCCGATCTCATCCCCTCGGTGCGCCGCGGATGGCGAAACCCTAAGTAACCAACTAACACGGCCGATGTCGCCGCGCGCAGGCACGTGGTCCTCCCGCCGGAAGTCGCCAAGCTCCTCCCCAAGAACCGCCTCCTCGCCGAGGTAACCGTCCAGATTTCCGTCCGCATTCCCGTAAGATCGCGTTTTCTCGCCGGATCGGCTCTCTGATGTTGCGAAATTGGGGTTTTTTTCCCCTTGCAGAACGAGTGGCGCGCGCTGGGCGTGCAGCAGAGCCGCGGGTGGGTGCACTACGCCGTCCACCGGCCGGAGCCGCACATCATGCTGTTCCGCCGCCCGCTCAACTACCAGCAGCAGCAGGACGCGGCTGCTGCCGCCGCGGCGCAGATGATGCCCAAGTGATCGGCCCCAGCGAGGGCAGTGGCGACCGGGGGTTGGAACTCCTGAAAACCCCAGGCCCTTTTGATCTCTAAAAGGGCGATCGCACTGGTTTGTCTGGTCAGGATCTAGTTGTGTTGGTGGTGTCCACCATGTGTTCGTGGAAATGCCTGGGAGGAACTTGCAGTGTGTTAGTCTGTGTTATTATCCTGGATACTGTTGAATGCTACCTGTTATGTGATGCTGGTACTGTTGGTAGATCTCCCCGTGATGATCTGTTAGTGTTAATGCTTGCTTTACTGTTATCTGGTTCCTTAGATTAGGTGTATGGTGTTCATGTGATAGTGAATCTTATGTTTAGCAAGAGGATTTGGAGCACTGGTTATGGATGATCTATGCACCGTCCAGACTAAAATGCACCTCCTTTGCATGTTTGGTACATCATCAACTGTATCATGTTAGTCTGAAGTGACAATTTTCGCTGCGCTGTTGAATGTCCATTACAGTCGAATGATGTCCACATTTGTTAACATCATCAACATTGATTGTGACACTGGTAATTCGCAGTGGGAGGAAATGCCTGGGAGGAACTTGCCTTGTCTTGGTCTTTGTTATCATTGGCACTCTTGAATGCTAAGTTGCTATGCGATGCTGTTATAATAACTGGTAGAACTTCCTGTAATTATCTGCTAGTGATGTTGGTAGAACTTCCTGTAATGTCTTGTTCCTCACCTTTAGGATTATAGAGTGATGGTGAATCTTATGCTAGCAAGAGCAAATGGAACTCTGGACTTTCAAAGAATTATCACAGGCAAAAATGCTCGTCTTTTTGCACATTATATACCCTGGGCCGGTTAGCATGAAGGAGTCACTGTTTTTTGTGTGCTGTTGAATGTCCAGTACCATTGTAAATTTTCCAAAGCTATATTGCTGTCACAGGAAGTAAAAACAACTGGGGTTCTGCAGAGTTTGAAGGACAGGTTGTGCAAGTGTTCACCATGCTGCTTTGTGTACGTTTAGCATTCTTTTTGTTTTGAATAATAATAATAATAATAATAATAATAATAATAATAATAATAATAATATATGCTAGAACGGAGTTGCTGCAGAAGATTGGTTATATGTCGTGTGTTTCTTAGCGTGTGCTTAGGTAAAATTTTCTGCTTTCTATGGGTGCAATAGGATCATTTTTTTGGCGATATGAACTTTTTTTAGGATAAATGTTGCCGCTTTATTAATTAAGACGACGATAACTGCCACACATGTGGTATATTCGACATGCGCCCACACACCATGTGTGGTGTGAGCAGGAGGTAGTCCACACGGGCTGTGTGTGGGCGGACATTAGAATTGCCCACACGTGTGGGCGCGGCCACTTCGTGACACACGTCTAACAAGTACTACTCATCTCCACCTTGTGCGTGTGGCACGAAGCAAAAATGCCACACGTCTTGGTGCAGCTACGTTAGATACCCCGCGGGATGACGATTTAGTTGCCATCCTGGTTGGCAGATGTAGTTATCCGTGATGACAAGTGTAGTTGTAAAAGCATGGCAACTCTATCTGTTTTAGTTAACTATACTTGTCATGTCTAATTTATGTTAGTTGCCGCGTGTAATCAAATCGTAATTGCCGCGTGTGATTAACTACTTGCCACATATGGTCAAAACAGTAGTTGCCATGTGTGTTTACCTAGTTGCCATGTATTGTTAATCACAGTTGCCATGTGTGTTTATCTGATTGCCACGTACGCGCAACTGCAGTTACCGTGTAGCAAAGAATCACAGTTGTCATGTGTGTACCGAGTTGCCACGTTCGCGTAACTGCACTTGCCATCCACAAGGTAGGAGTGTCGTGTGGGCGAAAAGCAGTTCGCCCACACAGCGCAGCTGGCAAACAGCATGGTGCGGGCGTGTGGGCAAACTCTCCAACGCCCACACACCAGCCCCGTCTTACGTGGCACACCAAATCCATCTTTTCGTGTCAAAATTCGTGCAAAAGACAGCGAACGACGATCCAGACATGCGGGCGAGTTGAGTAACGCCCACACGTGTGGGCATTAGTGTTTCCGTTAATTAAACGTAAACAGAAATCTTGTCCGAAATAATGTCCAGAATGCAATCTGGAGGGACAGAGAGCCAGACTTTACAAAGTTCTTCCCCCATTTCAACCTTAGCTAATCTATCAATGGCACCACTTGCACTACGACTAACCCGTGTCACTTATACTGCCGAAAGCTCGTGAGCATTTCCTTAATCTTCTCCACATGCGGCCCTACAGCTGAGAGATTCTTCTCCGAGTTGTTAATCATAGCCACCACACTTGAGTTATCACTCTCCAGATGTAGCCTTTGCACATTTACCTGTGCTGCAAGCTGGATGGCTCTCTTGCAAGCATGTAATTCCACCTGCTCCGGGTCTGCCGACCTGCTGTAGTGGTGACACGCTGCTGCCTTGAAAGCACCCATATGAACTTGGAGTGTGTTGGTCTGTGTTATCATGGGTACTCTTGAATTGCTAAGTTGTTATGCGATGCTGGTACAGTTTGCAGAACTTCCTGTAATGATCAGTAATTTGTTCCTCGTGGTTAGGAGTATAGAATGATAGTGAACCTTGGCCGGTTAGCACGAAGGGTCCAAATAATTTTTGAGCTATTGAATGTCCAATACTGCTGTAAAATTTAAGCTATATTGCCATCACAGAGAGTGAAAACAACTGTTTGGTTGTTGTTCTGTGGGGGTTGAAGGACCTGTTGGCAGCGTGGAATGAATTACTCCTTCATCTGGAGGTTATTCAGCTGCTGGATGAATCGTACATATTTCGATGGAAGTTGCATCAGAATGACATGTTTTCAGTCAAGTCCATGTATGATGCTCTGGTTCATAATGAGGTTCCGGTTGACAACAGAAAATTGTGGAAGCTCAAAATACCTCTAAGAATGAAGATTTTTCTCTGGTTTCTTAATAGAGGGGTCATATTAACTAGGGATAATTTGGCACGGCTCAACTGGCAAGGGAGCAAAAATGTGTCTTCTGTCAGCACAACGAGTCTATTAAACACTTATTTTTTGAGTGCAAGTTTGCTCGGTCTGTGTGGGCTGTTGTTCGAATAGTTTCAAATCTTTACCCACCACGTAGTGCACGGAATATATTCGGCAATTGGTTGAGGGGTATTCAAAAACAATTTTCTACACACATTCTAGTGGGGGCAGCTGCCTTATGTTGGGCACTGTGGCTTACCAGGAATGATGTAGTGTTTAATAATAAAAGTGTTTCATCTCCTATGCAAGTTATCCATGCATGCTCGCGATGGCTCCGTACTTGGTCTATCTTGCAGAGGCCGAAGGACAGGGACCTTTTTATGATGGTGTCTACACGGCTGGAGCGTACGGCCAGAGAGGTTTTTTACCCCCATGGATGGCGGTGTGATCTTCGGATATATCTGCCACGTCCTAGACTGGCTTATGTTTTTTTCCTTAGCTACTTTTTTGCTTTTTCGGACTTGTGGACTTGTTGGCTGTGTGCATCTGGTTATGCAGAGGCCGGGCTTTCTTACGATGCGATTGTATCACCTCGATATTTCAATTCAATGAAATGCTCTTTATCGAAAAAAAATCTTTCCTTGTGTACAAGGAGCATTATTTTTGGTGGTGTGGTGGTCAGTAGAAATGCTGGCGCTAGAATGGAGTCGCTGCAGAAGGTTGATGATTTGGTGTTGTGTTTCTTAGCTTATGCTTTGCTAAAATTGTCCTGTTACTATGTGTGCAATCGGGCCATGTTTCTGGCGACATGGACTTTAAGAAGCCTGCATGAGCGCGTGATCTGTCAATGTTTGCGCATCTAACAGCAACTGTTCTCTGCCTTGTACGAGTAATTGCATATTTTTGTGAACGTCAGTCAGTTTCTCTTCGCCTGTTTGTTGGCTGCTGCTGAGGTTTAACGACAGTTTGAACAAGTGCCGGTCATCCTTTTTTTGTGTAGAGCTTAAGTTGATAAGTAATAACGTATATTAGCACACAATATATGGTACACGCTGGTCCGTTGGTGGCGTGGTGGCTGATGCTTGGTGCACTGTACATCAGTAATTTGGCTGCAAATAGATTGAGGGTTTCGGTCGTGTGTTTCTTTCTTAGCATTGCCTTGCCGGATGAAATGGGAATGCACTGAGCGTTCACCCATTAGAACATTGTCATCGTTGTTCCACTGTACTGAAGCTGCGGATGTTATTCACAAACAAAAAAAAAACCCTGCGGATCTATTGTTCTGCTGAACCCTGAACGAACAGCTCGACCGGATGGCACGCCATGGTACGATACGAACTGTATTCACCAGCATGGAAGGATCTGGTCTGGTTGTTTCCTCAGGATCTGAGGCTGCCTTTGGTTTACAGGAATTTCATAGGAATCTTGTAGGACAGGATCAGAAACATTAGGTCCGAGCTGATGGAAAATTTCCTATGGCGAACGACATGCGCGCGGATAACTGTTCCCTGTTTTTTTCGCTCACTCGCGTACAAACAAGGATGGGAAAAGAAATAAAAAAGTTGAATCATATCTGTCTCCAGTCCTCCATCCTCGCACAGAACGGCACAACTCGCCGGGAGCGACGCCGGCGGGCGAGGGACGCGGCCACATCCAGTAGACGGGCAACGACCACCGGCGAGCTGAAGAGCATCTACTGTCGACCGGCAAGCCTACAGGCTCCAGCAGCGCCCTCCGTCTGCCGCAAATTTCTTCAGGTTTGACTCCATCTTGCCTTCTCTCCCTGGATCCATCATAGTATGCCACTGTGTATTCTGACTCCATGCTCTAGCAGCCAATTTGTATTTTAATTGCCTGCACTAGCCCGTGTGATGAGTTGATGATTGCCTGCACTAGTTGCTCAGTTCATACTCCAGTTACATGACAATATATACTATGCTGGCAGGGTCTATATTTGCACTTTGTATATACATAATTGTTCACATTATCAACCATAAACCAAATGACATTATTTCTTTGTGTTTCCTATGTGTGTTCCTATCCCGTGAACCAAATGACATTTAGTTTCCTATTCCTATAGTCTGAGCATTCATAGGATTTCAGATGCATGCCACCTCATTTCCTATACTTATCCTATTCCTATGAAATTCCTATCCTATGAATTAAAGGAGGCCTGAAATGAATTGTATTGACCAGTATTCTGAACTGAACCCTGATGTGTGTGGCCCAGGTAGAAACTCTGAGGGCTCATTTGATTCAAAGGAATTTTATAGGATTTCTGAAGGATTGAAATCCTTTAGATTTTTTCCTATGTTGGTCCTTTGAATCATAGGATTGAATCTTTTGTACTACTTTTTATAGGAAATCTAACATCCACTCCAACCTCTTTTTATAATTTCTTTGTTTCTCTTGTGGCATCAAACACTCATTGCTAATCCTATAGAATTCAACTGAGCATACCACTTCAATCCTATATTTTCTTATTCCTATAATTTTCAAAATACTACTAATCAACCCGAAAAAAAAAATCCTACGAATCAAAGAGGCCCTGAATGGGCGGAATGGTCTCGTCTCGCGGGTCGGTCGGTTGGTTCGCGTCGTTCTCACGAGTCGGGTCGGGGCCTGCCTGCCCCTGAGTCGACGTTGCGTGTGGGTGGCTGGCCCAAGCTCCACCACAGAAACACACGGCTGGCCGCCGGGAAAACGCCATGCGTGCGTTCTCCAGTTCTGATCTACCCGCGGCCCTGCTTCTGCCCTGCCGTCACGCAACCTCCCTCCCCTCGCGCCCGCCGCTTCTTCTCTTCACCTCCACTTGTCACTCACAAAATTCCGACGGAATTCTTCCTCGCTTCGGCTGGTTTTAGTGCCAGAACCATGGCACCGGCGGCAATGTTCTAGAAGCACCGAAGCACCGAGAGATAAGTGGCGGTAGTACAAAGCCGGAGCGAGGAAGATCTCAGCCCAAACAAAACCTCGGACCCCCGCTCCCTCCTCAGACGATCCCGAGGAAGGAAGGAGGCAGATCGAATGCCGGTGGTGGCGATGCCGTCCGCCTCCCTCCCCCTCCTCTCCCCGCGGCACCGGCCGCTGCTGCGCCCGTCGACCCTCCCGGCCTCCCGCCTCGGCAGCGGACTCCTCCGTCCACGCCGCGGCCGCGCCGGGAGCACCCGCCTCCGCGTGGCCGCGCCGACGTCGGTCCCCGGCGAGGCGGAGCGGGCGGAGGAGCCGACCACGAGCGCGAGCACCTCGCCTGAATCGCCGGGCGAGAAGTTCGTGTGGCGGGACCACTGGTACCCGGTCTCCCTCGTGGAGGACCTGGACCCGCGCGTGCCCACCCCGTTCCAGCTCCTCAACCGCGACCTCGTCATCTGGAACGACCCCAACTCCGGCGAGTGGGTCGCGCTCGACGACCGCTGCCCGCACCGCCTCGCCCCGCTCTCGGTACCTCTCCTCTTCCTCTCCCTCACCTCTGTTCGTTTGAAGAGCCAAATCCTGTAGTACTGACGAGTGGGTGCTGCGTGCGTGCGCGCGCGCAGGAGGGCAGGATCGACGAGACGGGTGGCCTGCAGTGCTCCTACCACGGCTGGTCCTTCGACGGCTCCGGCGCCTGCACCAGGATCCCGCAGGCGGCGCCCAAGGGGCCCGAGGCCCGGGCGGTGCGCTCGCCCAGGGCCTGCGCCACCAAGTTCCCCACCCTCCTCTCCCAGGGCCTGCTCTTCGTCTGGCCTGACGAGAATGGATGGGACAAGGCCAAGGCCACCAAGCCTCCAATGTATGTGCGCCAAGTCTGCTGACACTGCAGCCGTGCTGTGGCTCTCCGCTGCAAAATTCACTTCAGAGGCAGTAGTAACATCATTTTGTTTCGCTTGGTTTCAGGCTGCCGAAGGAGTTCGATGACCCGGCCTTCTCCACCGTGACGATCCAGAGGGACCTCTTCTATGGGTATGACACGTTGATGGAGAACGTCTCTGATCCCTCGCATATAGAATTTGCTCACCACAAGGTAAATGCTGTGCAGAGATTTGAGAATGCTTTTACTTGTTTGCTATACCAGGTTTCCTCTTACAGAAGAGAGGATGATTACTGTCATTTCAAAAAGAAAAAAAGAAAGAGAGGATGATTGCTGTAGATGGATGTTAAATAAGAGCGGTGTTTTTACTGTCCAGTCTCTTTATTCTGCCCTGAAAACAGTTCAGATTAAGTGGCCACATAGGAAGCTGTGGTGTGTCAAAGTGCCACTGAAAATTAAAGTGTTTCTGTGGTTGACTGTTAGGACAAGTATTCTAACAAAAGATGTGGTGATCAAAAGGGGGTGAGAGGGAAAGATAGTGAATGTGATGACACAGAAACCATAGATCACTTGTTTTTAATTGTGCCCTTGCTAGGTATGTAAGGGAGGCTAGCTAAATGTGCAACTGATCTACAATCTAAGCTTGATATACTGACACTTCATACTAGAACTTGGTTTTTGTGTGTTAGTTGAATTCCCTTTGCGATGGATTCTGCCGTTCTGGTTAGCAAAAAGTGCACAAAGGTTATATTGTGCTGTTCTGAGTTAATTGTTGCACCTTGAATTATGATTGTTTTACCATATATAGTTTATTCTCTTCAGTCATACTACCGGCGTATGCTAAAATAAGGATGTATGTAGCGAACAGAACATATGTAGCTGTCTTGACTGTTGGTATACTGACAACGATCCTGTTGGCCTCATTATCTGGCGAGTTAAAACAATTTTAAGTTGGGATCTCATGCTGAATTGAACCTGGAAAATTGAATTCAGTTTATCTTGGTTATCTACTTCACTTTTGACAATGGAACCAGCAGCATTACCCACGCTTTATAATTTAAGTCCTCTCACAGGTCACTGGACGAAGAGATAGAGCCAAGCCTTTGCCATTTAAAATGGAATCAAGTGGCGCATGGGGATATTCAGGGGCAAATACCGGCAATCCTCGCATCACTGCAACTTTCGAGGCCCCTTGCTATGCACTGAACAAGTACGTTTCAGCACATCCTTTTTCTTTTTCTTTTGACTTTTGGTGAGCTGTGGTAGTTCATGTTATCAGTTCCAAATGCAACAAGTCACTCAAATTATGACTCTAAGCTTCTGCTAATTAATTTGCCTGTGCAGAATAGAGATTGACACCAAATTACCGATTGTGGGAGATCAGAAATGGGTCATATGGATTTGCTCCTTCAACATTCCAATGGCCCCAGGGAAAACTCGTTCTATTGTCTGTAGTGCTCGAAACTTTTTCCAGTTTACAATGCCAGGAAAGGCATGGTGGCAGGTATATGCTTATGTTGTGTTTGCTTTTACTTTACCTCCTGTTTTCTTAACTGTGTTTCAACATCATCATATTTGGTTATACATGGTGTCTTCGTGTTCCTGAGGGGAAACAACAGGCTTGGTCCCTACTGTATTAATAATGGCAAGAGTGTTTATGTTGTCATCAGCTCATCATATTTGGAGTATAAAGTGGAATCCTGAACATTGCTTTGCTATTTGTGATGTAGTTTGTCCCTCGATGGTACGAACATTGGACCTCAAATTTGGTCTACGACGGCGATATGATCGTGCTTCAAGGCCAAGAGAAGGTTTTCCTGTCTGCATCCAAGGAGTCGTCTGCAGATGTTAATCAGCAGTACACAAAGCTCACATTCACACCCACACAGGCCGACCGATTTGTTTTAGCATTCCGGGCATGGCTACGGAAATTCGGAAATAGCCAGCCTGACTGGTATGGAAGTCCTAGCCAAGATGCATTGCCTTCTACGGTCCTTTCAAAGCGAGAGGTAAAGGTTCTCCGGGTTATCTATCGAAGTAGACATCAGAACTTACCTGCATATGCTGATGTTTCTGCATCTTGTAGTTCTCTTATTCTTATGCGTGACATTATGTTGATGACAAAATCGCAAACACACTACTTGTGCAGATGCTAGACAGATACGAGCAGCACACGCTGAAATGCTCGTCCTGCAGAGGAGCGCACAAGGCCTTTCAGACTTTGCAGAAGGTGTTCATGGGGGCGACGGTGGTGTTTGGCGCGACATCCGGGATCCCTGCGGATGTTCAGCTCAGAATATTGCTCGGTGCCGGTGCTCTGGTCAGCGCCGCTCTGGCCTATGTCTTCTACGACCGCCAGAAGCATTTCGTGTTTGTGGACTACGTGCACGCTGACATTGATTGATTAGGGAGATAAACATTAGTTATTTTTGTGAGGATCTGGTGTGGTGTGGTGTGGAGACATCCCACGATCAATCATGTGCATAACCTAGCCAAGGAGTACATATAGCTTTCAGTGGGTACATGAGATTGGCCCAGTATGTTGTTTATAACTTTATACTAGGCGCTGTATGAGCACTTACCAGGCTACTTTGTAAGAAAGAAAAGTCGGGATGAAAATCGATAGATAGACCATATCTTTTGTCTATTAGTATCAGCAGCTACGGGGAGTGAGGCGCCTTGGAGCCGGCTTGCAAGACAGAGCGGGATTTCACCCCGGCCAACACTCACCGTCATCAGGTTGAGTTACGGACAACCGCAACGTCGCCATTGAACGACACACCCCGGTCAACATGCCGCCAACACTGTCATGGTGACCAGACAGCGCCCGAGCTACGTGCTCCGCCCATGAACACCCCGGCTTCCACGAACCGGGCTGCCGCCACGGCATCCGAGCCCCACCCTCATCTATGGACACACCAAACCGACACGGCCGACCGGAACGGAGCAGAAGACCTCCCTTCCATCCCAAAGCCGACACCCTGATAGGGTTGGTGTCCTCGGCGGCCAGATCTGGGCCAGGGGAACTCCGGCATCCACCCAAAGCAGCCGCCAGATGCAATGCAAGGGGCACCCTGCTCCCTTCCTGAAGTCCCCGGAGTTAGAGAGAATAGTTTGCCGTGCAATACCCCAAGGGGCAGGTCATGTATTTATATGGGCAATGACTTGATTGCCAAGATTACAAGTACAGGATAAGTACAACAACCGTGAGATATATTCTGGTTGTTTAAACAAGATATACATGACCTAAATCTAACCAACATAGTTAGGATCTTGTACGTTAACATTCCCCCTCAATGTCAACCTGTATGAAGGTGGAGATTGGAACGAAGACGTGCAAGCATCAACTTTGTCAAGGGTTTTGTGAATGCATCAGCAATCTGATCAGCGGAGGAGATGTACCGCACTTCCAATGCTTTCATGGCCACCTTCTCTCTGACAAAATGGAAGTCTACCTCAATGTGCTTGGTGCGAGCGTGGAACACCGGATTGGCAGTGAGGTATGTTGCGCCGAGGTTGTCACACCAAAGAACAGGAGCTCGAGGTTGAGATACTCTGAGTTCTCTCAACAAGGACTGCAACCATGTTGCCTCTGCTGTTCCATTTGCCAAGGCTTTGTACTCCGCTTCAGTTGACGATCGTGACACCGTTGGCTGTTTCCGGGCGCTCCATGAGATGAGGTTAGGTCCGAAGAAAACCGCGAAGCCACCTGTGGACCTACGATCATCTGCACAATCGGCCCAATCCGCATCAGTGTAGATGCTTATTAAGGTTGATGGAGATCGCCGAAGTGTCAATCCTGTAGACACAGTGCCTTTCACAAAACGCAGAATTCTTTTCACAGCTTCCCAATGCACATCAGTAGGTCGTGAAAGATATTGGCAAACCTTGTTGACGGCAAAGGATAAATCAGGCCGCGTCAAGGTCAAATAGTGAAGTGCCCCGACCGTGCTTCTGTACTGAAACGACTCTTCCTCATTCAGGCCATGTCCAGAATCTCTTGTGAGTTTGTCATGTGTACACATGGGTGTCGATACTGCTTTGCAATTCGCCATGTTAGTGCGCTGCAAGAGATCAAGTGCATATTTCTGTTGTGACAGGATCATTCCCCCTGAATTGCGAAGGACCTCGATACCCAAGAAGTACTGCAAAGATCCAAGATCCTTCACCGGAAAAGTAGCAGACAATTGACGGAGAAGACGGTCCAATGCTGAGGAAGAGGAGCTTACAATGACAATGTCATCAACGTACACAACCATGTAAATGGTAACATCACCATGAACAAAGATGAACAGTGAGGTGTCAGCTGCTGATGATGTAAAGCCCAGCTGCTGAAGACGGTCACTTAGGCGAGCATACCAGGCCCGAGGTGATTGTTTTAACCCATATAACACTCTGTGCAGTTTGCAGACGTAATCAGGATGAGCAGGGTCATGAAAACCAGGGGGCTGCTGCATATAGGCCTCTTCAGTTAGAATCCCGTGCAGGAATGCATTGCTGATATCCACTTGCCGCAGGTGCCATCCACGAGACACAGCTAGGGAAAGCACAAGACGCACCGTGGCTGGTTTGACGACAGGGGAAAAGGTATCCATGTAATCAATACCATGCTGTTGAGAGAAGCCGCGAGCTACAAGGCGAGCCTTGAATTTGTCCAGGGAGCCATCAGACTTGTGCTTTACTTTAAAAACCCATTTGCAGCTGATGATATTCTTGCCAGCAAGACGAGGCACGAGGGTCCAAGTGTTGTTCTGTTGAAGAGCAGAAAACTCGTCTTCCATGGCGGAGCGCCACTTTGCATCACTGAGAGAAAGACAATAGGACCGGGGGGCCGCATGAAAAGCGCGGCGTCGAGGGTCATAGCGCACGGTGCCGTTGGAAGGAACCAACGGCTTCACGATGTTGTCGCGGAGCCGTGTTGTCATCGGATGTGGAGCAGTCGGTGGCGGCGTGACAACAGACGGAGAAGCCGACGCTGCAGAGGCCGACTCATGGGACGTGGATGCCGAAGGAGTCGCCGAGGTTGGTGAAGCAGGCTCTGCAGGGGAAGCCACTTCAGGCAATCGTGGGCCAGGGCTAGGCACCCGAGGCCCAGAGGTGGGTGTGGACGGCGCAGGCCCATCTGCATGGCGCATGCAGGGAGACGTCGAGCCAGGGGGCGTCGTCGATCCGGGGGGCGACGATGAAGCAGTACCTGCGGTCAAAGGAGAGCTGCACGACGGGTCAGTGAGCAAGGAAATATCATATCGTCGCATGCGATCATCCACTATAGCTGGCTGGGTAACTGGAAAGATGGAAGGAGGGGTAGGAAGAAGAGGCTCGGTTGGTTGTGATTGTGGTGAAGGAGTTGCAAATGGAAACACATGTTCATCAAAAACAACATCACGTGAGATGTAGATGCGACCACTAGTACGATCCAGACAGTTATACCCTTTATGCATGGAATTGTACCCGAGAAAAACACATTGACGTGAGCGAAACTCGAGCTTCCTGTTGTTGTATGGCCGAAGATTCGGCCAGCAAGCACAACCGAATGCACGAAGAAAGGTGTAGTCTGGTTTCTCATTCAGAAGACAAGAAATAGGTGTGGAGTTTTTTAGCACACGTGTGGGCATACGATTAATGAGATAACACGCGGTGAGGAAGGCCTCATCCCAAAAATGAAGAGGAAGTGATGAATGGGCAAGAAGAGCGATGCCTGTTTCAACTATATGACGATGTTTTCGTTCGGCGATGCCATTTTGTTGTGACGTATGTGGGCAAGTGACGCGGTGTGTGATGCCTTCGCGAGCAAAGTAGCGATTGAGACGGTGATACTCACCGCCCCAGTCGGACTGAACAGCTTTGATCTTAGTATCAAGCATGCGTTCGACATGTTTCTGAAAAGTGTAGAAAGCTTGTTCTACATCAGATTTGCGTTTTAAAAGGTAAATCCAAGTAAAACGGCTGAAATCATCCAAAAAACTCACATAGTACTTCAAACCACCACGAGATGTGATGGCCGGACCCCAAACATCCGTGTGAATAAGTTCAAGAGGCTTATGAGTAACATGATTGGAATTATAAAAGGGTAACTGATGTATCTTTGCTTGTTGGCAAGAATCACACACACCAGACTCTGAGAGATGGTGCACAAGCGAATTTATTTGATCTAAGCACTAATTCAATGACATTCTTTGCTGGATGACCTAATCTGCGATGCCAGAGGTCCGGGGAGAGCTTGACACCGGCAAAAGCTCGACGATTATTTGACGAAAGGAACGAAGACTGAAGGCTTGGCACCGGGTAAAGACCATTGCGGCATCTACCGTGAAGAAGAACTGTCCTCGTTGCTCGGTCCTTAAGATAAAAAACACGAGGGTGAAATTCAGCAAAGGCATCATTATCAGAGGCTAATCGATTAACAGAGAGCAGATTTTTGTCAACATCAGGAACGTGCAGAATATTGCAGAGGTAAAGTGGTTTAGATGAGCCAGGTATAGATGAATGACCAACATGTGAGATAGACAAACCTGCTCCGTTCGCGACGTGCACCTTGTCTTTGCCGCCGCAGCGCTCGTGGATGGCGAGACGATCAAGGTCGTTTGTCAGGTGATCGGTCGCCCCTGTGTCGACGTACCAATCTGTGTCGACGGAGTAGGAGCCCGTGTTGGCGGTGTTGGCGGAGCGCTCACGCTGATCTTCAGGCTGGAACGCGTGGTTGAAGCGGTTGCGGCAGTGAAGCGCGTCATGGCCAAACTTGCCGCAGACTTGGCACTTGAGGTTGCTGTGGCCGTTGCCACGACCGCGTCCGCCGTGGCCACGATTGCTGTTGTTGCTGCCGCCTTGTCCACCCTGGTTGCCATGGCCAGCACCGCGGCCATCAGAGTTGCGCGCGGCGACGTTCGCCGAAGGGTGGATCGCGCCGACGGAGGCCTGCTGCTCGAGGCGGAGTTCGGCGCTGAGGAGGAACGCGTAGAAGCTGCTGAGGCTGATGGGGTCGTCGCGCGCCGTGACCGACGCGACTAGCGGCTCAAACTCGGGACCTAGTCCAGCGAGTATGTAGCCAAGCACCTCCTCGTCGGTGAGAGGCTTGCCAATGGACGCCATGGCATCAGCAAAGCCCCGCATCTTGCGGTAGTACTCCGAGGCTGTGAGGTCCTTCTTCTTCAGATTGGAGAGCTGGTAGCGCAGCTGCATGACGCGGGCACGATTTTGTGAGGCAAACATATCATGAAGAGTGGTCTAGACCTGTTCAGACGTGCGGAGCTGAGTCATCTGTCCAAGGATATCCTCGGTCATGGAGCCGAGGAGAGCGATCATCACCAGCTGATCCTGCTGGTACCACCGAAGAAACGCCGGATTGGCCACCTCCTTGGCCGCATCGCCGGTGCCTTCTGTGATGGTGTGTGGCGGCGCCGTTTCGGAGCCGGAAACATATCCGAACAAGCCGTTCGAGGCGAGAGCAGGGACAGCCTAGGTCTTCCACAGAAGGAAATTGTCCCTCGTGAGACGCAGGGTGATAAGGTTTCCGATCGAGGTGATCGTGGGTGCGGCAGAGGAGGAGCTGGAACTGGTGGCAAGGGTGCCCATGGGGGTGGTGATGAGGGCGCCAGCGGTGTTGGAGAGGAGGCTGGGGGTGGTGCCGGTCATGGTGGAAGATGGGATCTTGGTGCTCTATATACCAAGTTAGAGAGAATAGTTTGCCATACAATACCCCAAGGGGCAGGTCATGTATTTATATGGGCAATGACTTGATTGCCAAGATTACAAGTACAGGATAAGTACAACAACCGTGAGATATATTCTGGTTGTTTAAACAAGATATACATGACCTAAATCTAACCAACATAGTTAGGATCTTGTACGTTAACACCCGGCCACCTCTGGCAGGCCTCGCACGCACCCACACCGCACCATGGAGCCACCCCGGCCTGACGAGCATGTTGCTAAATCCCTAGAAGGGGGAGGGAGCTCACCAAGCCCAACGCAGACGAACCGCCGCCGGAGAGACCCGCCATCGCCGTGTGCAGACCGGACGACCACCGTGGCCGTAGCAACGCCGCTGCAGACCACCCCACGCAGAGGCCACGACGGACCTCTGCTATCACGTCACGCCGCCCGCCGCCATCCAGGAGCCGGATCCGGGTGGATCTGCCGGACCCGCGCCAGCACGCTACCGCCCAAATTGGGACCTCCCGCGGCCGCCACACTGCAGGCGTTCCCCCCCGCTCGCCGGTGCGTCCCCACCAGGCACCCCCGTCGCCGAATAGAGAGCACGCCGCTGCGCCGCCAGTCATGGTGCACGAGGGGAGGGGAAGAAGCGGCCCTGCCGCTGCCACCGCCGACGTCACTGGGCGGCGGCGAGGGGCGAGGGCAGACGGGAGGGGGTCGGAGCTGCGGCAGCTAGGGTTCCCCCGGTTGCTCGCTAGAGCGACGCGGGAGCTACAATATATAAAGAGAACCAAAGTTTGGCCTCGTACGGGCTACAAAATAATGTAAGAACCTAGCAAACGATGCATCTATTTTAGATCCACACATTTATCTTCCTTCATTGAAAGTTTACAAGCACTTGGTGAGCATTTCTATGTACTTATTAAAAAAATCGGAAATTTTGAAACTCTAAATGTGTTTTTGGTTCATTTTTCTCGCACTCCCTCGAGTAACAAGCCACAAAATTATGTATGTACAACTAATGACGTACAGTGGCGACAGAGAGGGAGAGATAAAATTATGAGTACTCAAAAATTATGTATGTACAACTAATAACTTACAGTGGCGACAAAGAGTGAAATTTGAAACAATGAATCCAACTTATCCATGTGTGTGTGCTAAACTGTAATCAACATAATTAATAAGAAATGTACAGTGGCGACAGAGGGAGAGGAAGAAAATCGCTGAACAAACAAGACAATTACAGTGCTACTGTGCATGTATATGATCATCAGTTCATCACCCCGGCCGATCTTCAAAATTCACAAGCTGGCTCCAAGCCTCGAACGAAGCACTTGTCGTCTCAGCTGATGAGCTCTCGTATCGCCTGCATGGTGGACGGGGAGAAGAAGAAGCTGCTCGGGGACAGCAGCGGTGATGATGCGGCAGCCGGGGAAGCAGGAGGCGCCGGATGGTCACCACCGCACGGCGCACGCTGCTGCTGGCCAAACGTGAGAACCAAAGACGTCGAGGCCCTGCCGTCCCTAGCTCCGGATCCGGACGTCGCCTCCGTCGACGACCGCTGCTTGCAATTGCCCGTGAGCCTCTGCACGACGGCCATGAACTCGTGTGGGTCGGCGTGGACGACCCTCGGCGTGCGCTCGTACACGATCACGGGCCCGGCTGGTCCGACGTGGTCGCCGACGCGTGGCTTCTTGGACGGCCGGGCCGACAGGCTCAGCGGCTGCGGCCTGAGGCCCCGGAGGCCGCCTGCTCTTTTCGGCTTGGACGACGTCGACGCCATGGTGTGTGTGTGTGTGTGTGTGTGTGTGTGTGTGTGTGTGTGTGTGTGTTTTGTGTCCTTTGCAAGCGGAGTTAGTTTGGTGCTGCTCCTATACGCACGGAGGCATTAATGGTTATATAGGGGAGTCGCCGTGGTTAGGGCAGGATGGCAAGAGAAATGGTGAGCCGAACTTGGACTTGCTTCCCTCCGTGCATGGCTGCGATTCTGCGTGCACAAGAAAAGGTCAGAGATGGGAATAAACTAGTGTTGCTTCCTCCGTATGGAAGAAGTTGTTGGTATGTGTATGTACTTAGTATACTTTAAATTATCGGTGAGTTTCGTGGCGATCCCTCCATTTTGGTACTACTCAAATAGATAGTGTTGTGTTTTATTTTGTATTTACTCTGTGCGTTGTATTGATCGCTACCTATGTACGGCACACAGGGAATCAAATAAATGTTTGTGTTGTGAAATTAGTTTTATGGCCAATCCACCTAACTGTTTCATGTCCAAGGTGAAGACTCTTGTTCTTACCTAATTGATTGGTTAGGCTCAGCAGCAGCGTCGAACTTGCGTCATTGCCTTGTTAAAGACGTTGTCTCCCTACCGATGTTCTAGCCTTCATTAACCGGCCGATGAAAACCGCCTTCATTAACCGGCCGATGAAAACCCTTGTCTTGGCCCTTTTTTGGTCGGACGTGCAGGCGGTGACGCACGGACAACGTTTATTCTTCCATCTTGAAGATGCTGTTGCGGAAGAAATCAACTTAGTGTTAATTTTATATTTTGTTATGATTCTGTCGTAGTTATTTATGGTATGTCAGTAGTCTACTTGCTGATGATTTACATCAACTTTAATAAATATATGCAGGGGCGGAGCCAGAAATTTTGTGAAGCCTGGGCAAGTTTTATCCTAAGTGTATAATATAAAAATTAAAATCAGGTATTTGGATCAAGTCTCTTTTTTTGCATGATACCGATTTTTTCCGGTAGGCACTAGAAGAACTGTTTTTAGAAAGAAAAAAAACTCAAAAATTCGGCATTTTCACTTGAAAGCATTTAAATGAGTTTTGAGTTCAAACACTTCCACCGACGATCCTTTCCCTAATGCGCGGGTATGAGTCCTCCCTAACCCATTGTGGCCATAACTTTTTTAAGGCGGCTGCTACAAATCAGCCGGATGATTTTTTAGAGAAATCATCCGCCTGTTCAGTCGTCCGATCAGCGTGCAAGGGGTCGTTGGATCACAGGCAGGCAGCAATGAGCGTGACAGCTTCAGCGCAACGCCATTGCAGCCCCCGCGGAGCTCCAACCAAGCATGGACGGCATCCGGTGAGCTCCATTGCAACCCGATGGAGCTCCAATGCAGCACGACCGCTCCGGCGGAGCTCCATTGCAACTCCGGCGGGCTCCAACGCGGCACCAAGGCTCCGGCGAAGCTCCATTGCAACTCCGGCCAAGCTCCATTGCAGCCCCGACGAAGCTTCAACGATCTCCGTGGTGCTTCACTGTAGCTCCGGCGCGGTTCATTGCAGCTCTGGCATGCTTCGTTGCAGCTCCGGCGGCGCTTCATTGCAGCCCCGGCGGAGCTTCGACGACCCAGAGAGCGCTCCATTGCAGCTCCGCAGCCAGCGACTTGCAGCAACCAGCAGCACCGCCCCGACGTTGCGCCGCAACACTGTGGCCATGGACGAGTTGCTGCGTCGCAGCACCGACGGGTCGTCGACGAGCGGCCGCCCACCCCTGCGTGTTGCGTCGCCCCTCGGGGTTGCAGCACCGCGGCGGTGGCACGTGGCGGAGATACGGTGGGAGGGAGTCGCCGGTCGCTTCCTGGTTCGCCGCACCTGGGCGGGGTTGCCGGCGTCCCCCATGGGAGCCTCTCTCCTTTCTCGCGTGTGACGACAGAGAGATGGGGGAAAGGGGAAAAGCAATGGGAAAGAACATGTGGAGAAGATTGGGTTCGAAGAGATAAGGCCGGCTGATGAGCGGTGGATGGGCCCAGAAGACACGTGTCCAACAGCGCGCGCGGCTTACGTTTGTTTGTTTTCATCCGGCTGAAAACAAACGTTTTCCCTTTTTTAAACACTACTAATAAAATTAAAAATCAAGCTTGCAAGACATAGTCGATCTTGTGACATCGAAAACACTTCCACCATGCTAGGAGCTATTTTGTGTTAAATTATGCATACGGCTTCTATTCCACACTATGTGAGCGTGTAACAAAAAATTCTAGGTCCGACAAAATATCCGGTCGGTTTCTAAAAATTCCAACCGGTAAAAAAACCTTGATTCAGGTATGCAACATATAAAATAGTACCAAAATCCCAAACCACAATCTACATTAATAATGAAGTAGTCATACAAATTTAATTTATAGCGAGGTACTCAAAATTTAAACCCCCAGTAAGTCTGTCGAACACCCCACGCTGTGATCGTGGCGAGGTGGGGCGATGGACCTAGGATCATGGTCCTTTTTGTTTTTTTCTTAAGAAAAGATCACGGTCCTGCTAATCCCAAACAGGCTGCTTGCTAGGCCGGCAGGCCAGTGGGCCTACTTCTCATCTGAGTACCACTACCACCGGGCGTTAGCCATAACCAGCCCAGCTGGCCGGGTAAAACACGATTGCGTTGACGATCTTTCCTTGATCTAAGAGCATTACTAGTAGAACCCTCGAACCCTCAAATCCTTAAAGTAGTTTTAAGGGTTGAGAAGTGCCACTTTTTGACATTTTTAAGGGTTGAAAAACAGGGGCAAATACTAGAACCCTCAAACCCAACCCTTATAACGGAATATTCCGTCGAGCACCTCGGGCATTCCGTCGAGCACCTCGTGCACGACGGGCGGAGGGTCGGCGATTGGGGGCGCGGGCGCGGTCTTCGTCCGGGAGGTGGTCCTCTTCACGACCGGGGTCCCTTCCGCGGCGAGCTTGGCCACCGCAGCACCCTTCGGCCCAACCGACGACGTCTTCCGATGGCGCTTGGTGGTGGGCGGCTGCGGCGGGGCGAGGGAGGAGGCGGGGGCCAGGGCGACTGCGGGCTGCGGAGGGACGACGTGCTGGCCAGCACGCCGCCGCTTGGAGCCGAGGACGTGGGTGGCGGCCACCACCGACGCGACCTGCGCCTGGCTCGGGACGGGCGGCTGCTGGGCCGACGTGGGCGTCGCGGAGGCGGCGATTGGGGGCGGGGCGACGGGCGGGGCAAGGGAGGAGGCGGGCGTGAGGACGGGGGCGGGCGGCGGCTCCATGGCGCGCGGCGGCCGGCGGCGATTGGGGGCGGGGCGACGGGCGGGGCAAGGAAGGAGGCGGGCGACGAACCTGATTTTTCCCTCCCGCGCGCGCGCAACGGACAAATAGAGGTTGTGGTTGTTTCCCCTCTCCAACCCTCACTTTTAGAGGCTGGGAGAGCGACCCGGGCTCTAACCCTTAAAATTGTTTACAGGTTTAGGGGTTAAAGGGTTCTAGTCTTTGCGTTTTTTTTTGTTTCAACCCGTAAAAAAGCGATTATTTTTTAGGGTTTGAGGGTTTGAGTGTACTACTAGACATGCTCTAAGGAGGCCATCGTAGCTGGCAACTGCCCAGGGTCGCCGGGCGCTGGCTCCGCCACTGAATATATGGATGTATGTAGGCCAGGGGTTTGAACCTCCTTTTCGAACAAGAAAAATAACTAGCTTTAACTGCAGAGAAGTTTGTTTACAGCCCTTGTAAAGCGTCATCTGTTTTGGAACTGAGTCGATGTATGATATGCACGTAGCAGCCAGCAGACGTATGCATGTCAAATGACATATATACTAGTTAATTTGTAGTAGTATTATAAGGATAAGATTGCGCAACATCAATCAATCATTCAACACAGACCGGAGCCGCCTATAATACACACACATATGCAGTACGAGGTACGGAGGTAGTAGTAGTTTAGCGAGTTCATCTGTGGATTCTGCTTCTTCCTGGACGGAGCATGCTGCGCGCGTGCATGCATGCATGGCTTCATATTTGAGCTGCATTTAACACGCGATTTTGATGCTAGGCGCTTAATTAACTACCTACTAGATCTAGTGATTATTATTGTTGGATTAGTAAACGTTTCAGGCTAAGCTTTGCGTACCGGATGACGCTACGAAGGAAGAAGGAGCAACAGCTAGCTCAGGGAAATATTTCAGCTTAGCTCCGGGTCAGACAAACACACGCGCAGAGGAAGCAGGCAGGCAGCCAGGCGTCTTCTGATTACGTCTTGTCCTTTACAACGAAATGATGTTTCGTTGGAAGGCAGCTACATACACCACAACCTGATTTGCCTCGAGAATTTGCTGCCTGCCGGGAAAGGACAATTAAAAAAGACTGGCGGAAAAGTTCTACTAATAGAGTGTCGAACTAGCCACATTTTTTTATTCTGAATTGCAGGGTGTGTGAAGATTTCAGGAACTGTTTTCACAAACAGAAGAAGAATGACGGAGGGCCTGGCGGTGGGGCCGGGATGGCGGAGGAATAGGGGCAGCGTGCTGCGTGTAGAATGGAGGAGAAGCGTCGGCGTGCTGCGCAAGTCCACCTCAACCTAAACTACTAGCCGGAGTTAAGGCACCAGGATTGCCCTCTCCACCATCAGTTGCCGGTGCGACAGTCAGAGGGAAGGTGAACCCACGGGCTCGCTGACGAAGCCTAAAGGGGAGAGTTTGCCCTTGCCGCCAAGGGGAAGGGGAGAAAAAATCACGCACTGTCGGACCTCCCTAACAATAGATTTGTCATTATCATTACGATTAAAACTAGTATAAATCTACCCCTAATAAGGAATTACCAACATGTTCGTCATAATCTAACTGATCAGTGCTAATCATTGGATCAGCCTAATACTACAAATTATACTCGGTTAAATATCTCTAAAACCATGTATATGCAACTAACGATGTATAATTTAAATAAACAAAGCTACCATGATCAGATGCGCGTTTGAAAACCTATGACAACCACATTCAATAGATAGACATTCCATTGTTTCCTTTGGTGCAGAAACAAAGAGATTGTTTATCAAGTTGAAAAAAAAGTGATTGATTATCAACTTGGTGCTAAAATGATGGGTGTTAATTACTAACTACCTTCGTAAAAAAATAGCCAACGGGTAACCTCAAGGTGTTCTAAAATATTATCACAGTGTAGAAGGGGCGACGCATCGGCGGCTCGTTTTGGCGGTTGTTAGTGGTCGTTCAGTAGTGCCTTGAAGTCCCAATGTAATTTTCATTATATTTGAGGTGTTATCCTATTAAAAAAAAGTGTAGGAGGTGAACATCACTGTTGTTTAGACACACTTAACTCCACTGTAATAATGTATAATACTACTTCCTTGTGAAAGATCATAAATCCTGTAGAATCAGCATCATCCAATCTCTTATTCCTAGGAGCATACGCGCAATAACGGCCACATATCCATAGCAGTACCAACATCATCCAATTTATATTTCTTGAGACAAACAACCATACAAGTTGTCATTTTTTTCTACATGAGCTAGATTCCACGCTAAGCACGTCCATCTTTCTTGTAGCGTAGTCATTTTTCACTTAGAAACAAGCTAAGCACGTCCATAACCATCAGGGCATGAATCCATGTATGTATATATTGTTTGTGTAAAAAAGTATGCGTTTTGAGTCATAATTTTGCAAACTATTATTATGTCTTTCGGAAATTCACGTCAACTTTGGTTATTATGATATATGCTGAAATAATTTGATATATACGAAACCGGACTGTATTTTAATTTCATGTCGTATTTACCAAAGTATTAGTACCGTATAAACTAAAAACCTGTATAAACCGAACCATGTAAACCGAATGCACAGAGTTAAGCTGACGGCAAGGACGAGCCGAGGTTGCGGCGGAGGCGGCGGTTCGTGCCAAAGACGCCAAAGCCTAAATTATAGAAGTTTGAGACATTTAAGTTATGCTCGAAATATTTCAAAAGTGAAATTTGAAACAATGAATCCAACTTATCCATGTGTGTGCGCTAAGCTCTAATCAACACAATTAATAAGAATTGTACAGTGTGGCGACAGAGAGGGAGAGAAAGAAATCAGTGAACAAACTAAGACAAGTACACATGTGTACTGTGCATATATATGATCACCACCAGGGCCGATCGATCTTCAATTTTCACAAGCTGACTCTCAGCTGATGAGCTCCCGTATCGCCTGCATGGTGGTCGGGGAGAAGAAGAAGCTGCTCGGGGACAGCAGCGGTGATGATGCAGCAGCCGGGGAAGCAGAAGGTGCCGGATGATGAGCACCACACGGCGCACGCTGCTGCTGGCCAAGCCTGAGAACCAAAGCGTCCGCTGCTGTCCACGTCGAGGCCCTGCCGTCCCTAGCTCCGGATCCGGACGTCGCCTCTGGTGGCAACGTCATCGCCGCCGTCGACGGCCGCTGCTTGCAATTGCCCGTGAGCCTCTGCACGACGGCCATGAACTCGTGTGGGTCGGCGTGGACGACCGTCGGCGTGCGCTCGTACACGATCACGGGCCCGGCAGCTGGTCCGGCGTGGCCGCCGACGCGCGGCTTCTTGGACGGCCGTGCCGACAGGCTCAGCGGCTGCGGCCTGGGGCCCCGGAGGCCACCTCCTCTCTTCGGCTTGGACGATGTCGACGACATGGCGTGCGTGTGTGTTGTGTCTCTGTTGAGGATTGTCTTTGCAAGCGGATTTAATTTGGTTCTACTCCTACGCACGGCGTCGTTAATGCTTATATAGGGGAAATGGTGAGCTGAACTTGGACTTGTTTCCCTCCGTGCATGGCTGCGATTCTGCGTGCACAAGAAAGGGTCAGAGCTGGGGATAAACTAGTGCCCCTTCCTACCCCGTATGGAAGAAGTTGTTGCTATGTGTATGTACTACTTTACTTTAAATAATCGATGAGTTTCGTGGTGATCCATCCGCTATTATACTATATACTAAAATAGATATTGTACTGTTGTGTTTTACTTTGTACATTGATCGCAACCCTTCGTATGAGAATGTATGGCGCAAAGGGAATCAAATACTAAATGTTTATGTTGTGGAACTGGTTTTATGGCCAATCTAATAATACTATTTCCACCTAGCCCACCTAACCGCTTGATGTCCAAGGTGAAGACCCATGTTTTGACCTTGATTTGTTGGGCGCAGCAGCGGCGAACTTGCGTTGTTATCTTGTTGAAGACGTTGTCTTCCTACCGATGTGCTGACCTTCAGTGATTGATCTCGGTAAACTAGGATGAAAATCCTTGTCTTGGCCATTTTTGGACGGATGTGGCGATGGTGTCATAAGGACGTTTATTTTTAAAGCCGTTGCTGCAAAATAATCATAGATGTTAATTTCATCTTGTTACAGTTTTGTCGTGCTTATCTCTGTTATGTACTCTATCAACTTTAGCAAATATGGTTGTGTGCTTTGTAATGTCGAATATGTCAGGGATTTCAATCTCCTTTTCGAAGAAAAGAGATTAACTACTCCATCCGATCGGAAATAAGCATTGTGGTTTTAGTGAGTAGCTTTTACTACAGAGAAGTTTGTTTAATAACCCTTCTAAAGCGTCATCTGTTTTGGAACTGAGTCAGCGTATGATATGGATGTAGCAGCCGGCAGACGTATGCATGCCAAATGACATATAGTAGTAGTAGTAGTATAATTAAGGTTAAGATTGCGTGACATCAATCATTCAACGCAAACCGACTATAAGAGGTACCAGTAGTAGTTTAGTTAGTTCATCTGTGGATTCCCTTCTGCTTCTTCCTGGATTCTGCTTCATATTTGAGCTGCATTTAACACGCGAGATCGATGCTAGAGGCTTAATTAACTACTCTAGTGATTACTATTGTTGGATTAGTCCAACGTTTCAGCCTAGGCTTTACGTACCGGGTGATGCAAGGAAGAAGGAGCAACAGCTATGTCAGGGAAATACTCCAGCTTAGCTGCAGGTCAGACAAACACACGCGTAGAGGAAGCAGACAGGTAGCCAGGTGTGTTCTGAATCTGATTACGCTTTATCCTTTACAACGAAATGACGTTCTGTTGATAGGCAGCTACACACACCACAACCTGATTTGCCTCAAGAATTTGCTCCCGAGAACCTCCGTCCGGAATGACTTGTCGATCAAACGGATGTATCTCGACGTACCATTTGAGCGACAAGTAATTCTGGACAGGGAAAGTTCTACTAATAGAGTGTAAGTTAACGCTCCTCTGCTCGACATGTTCCTGTGTCGAACTAACTACTTTTTTCGTTATTTTGAATGGCAGGTTGTGCAAAGAGAACTGTTTTCACAAACAGAAAAAGAATGACGGGGCTGGGGGCGGCACCGGGATGGCGGAGGAATAGGGGCGGCGTACTGCATGGAGAATGGAGGAGAAGCATCGGTGTGCTGCTCCAGGTCTACCCCCCTGGCGTCGATGGGCGCCACATCGTGACCTCGAGGCAGCGGTTCACTGTGGACACAATTTGCCTGGGGGATTGGCCATGGACGAAGTCGCGGCTGGTGAAGTCGAGGACGGCGGAAGCGGCGAGTGCGTGGAGCCACAGGCACACCCACAGACACGTCTGTCGGCTGCGACGGCCGTGGCAGCGAGACGGGGGAGAAATGTGGGTGGGGTGTGGGGATTATTTTTGAGAGGATATGAGGATTATTTCAATTGTAATTAGATTCAATGCATCATTATCATTAGGACGGGTGGCTATTATTTTAATTAATCAAATTTGTCATTATCATTACCATTAAAACTAGGAAAGCATAAATCCACCCTTGATAAGGAATGACCAATGTGTCCTTGAGCCATAATCTGATCGAGCAGTGCGGATGCGTGGCGGGAGCGCGGTGGCTCGCCTTCACTGCGCCGCCCGTGATCAATGGAAGGCTGCCCGGTGGGCAGCCTTGGCATTGACTCACGCGGGAGCTGAGGCGATGAGATGAGGACGACGATGCAGTCGCTGACTCGACGGGTCCACGTGGTAGGAATCTGGCACGGGAAGTTTTGGCGCATTTTTTCTTTCCCCCGGCGCCCCCGGTCGGCCTCAGCGCGCTGGGTTCGGCCTCGGTCCGCCGGCGCCAATTTCAGCCCTAAGCGGCGAAATTTGGGCTCCTAAGGGCGCGACTGTGCCTTTTTTTTCGAGCCGGTGATAAAAAAGGGGCCTGGGAGGGCGAGTGGAGATGCTCTAACCATTGGATCAACCTAACATTGTGTAAAACAGTATACCATACAAAATCTCTAAAACTATGTATGTGCAACTAACAACATACTCTCTCCCTACCACAATATAACGTTTTTTGAAAACCTCTGACAACCACGTTCAATAGATAAATACCCCAAAAGATCATTTTCTTTTACAGAAACAAAGTGAAACTGTCTAGGACACATCTAGATGTGCCCTGATTATTGCACATCTAAGTTGCTCAATTATACTGGAAAGGAAAAAAAAAGATATAAAAAACATGTTTGCACGAAAATCAATGGCATGGGACTTAGATGTGCAGTACTTAGGACACGTCTAGATGTGCTTTAGCAAAACTGATTGTTTATCAACTTGGTTCTAAAACGATGTATGTTAATTACTGACTAAATAAAACAAGTATTAATGAAGAGAAGACCTCAAGGTGTTCTAAAACAGTATACTCCCTCCGTCCAATCTACTGGGAATAACAACGAGGTATTTCCTTATTGAAAGACTCATAAATCTTGTAGCGTCAACATGATCCGCTCTCTTTATTCCTAGGCGCATTACGCGCAATAACAGTCACATGTCCATGGCAGTACCAACAGCGCTCAGCACGTACTCAGTGGTCGGCCTAGGGAGAGCGGGCTCCAGCAGGCGGAGTCGACGGCGATGCAGGACCTGAGGCGCGCCGAGGCCACCGCCGTGTGCAGGGGCAGCAGCGTCTCCAGCGCCGCCGCCCTGCAGGAATTGAATTAAACACGATGTGAACGCAAACACATACACGCACGCACGATCCATCCATCTACTGGACGTACCTGCGGATGACACGGGCGGCCGGTACGGGGGAGCGAGACGGCAGGGCCGAGCCGAGGCTGCGGCCGGCGAGCGGCGCCGGGCGGAGGGCCGATCTCGCGGCGGAAGCAGCGGCACGGTTCTACAATATGTTTCTTTTTCCACAAGAAAGGACTTGAGTACCGCACAGCATGAGCGGTTAGCTATAAAACCAACAACAAAAAAGAAGAACGAATGAACTTCGGTGGTTTCCGGACGTCGTCGCAAACCCATAGACAAGGCCGACGCATAATATATGTGCGCGAATGAATAATTTGTTCACTCTGAATAGCAGCAGCATGGATTTACAAAATGGGAAGAAAACAAAACAAAAGCGCAAATGATCGATGGCGGCACGCATCATCACGTTTAGTTTATTCACTGAGAGCAAGCAGAGAAAAAAGTTAGCAAGACAGTTTTCTTACCCAGTACTTGAAAAAACTTAATGCATGGACATCCCTAAAAAAGCACCCTTTTTTTTCGACTCAAACAAGAGAGAAGAACTTGAGAGCTTCCAAGTTTACAATGTGCCCTTCGCTACCATGTCATTCTGTGATGACTTACAATCCCACAAGTCACTGTATACATACATTAATACATACATACATACATATGCATGGTGAAAAAATAATCTTCTTATCATTTGAAGCAAGACAGTTCTGAGGAGAAAATTAATAATGAATTGAGTGGAGGTGAGCCATGTGGTTCAATCTTCGTCACCATCAACTCTCATGCAAAATTAGTGATCCTTGACAGCTGCTATTGGCTTCAAGAGCATGTCAAAACCCGGCGAAGGATGCGGGGGAGGTGCTAGCCCGTGAATGATGCCACGAATTGCATCACCAGCAATTGGCCGGCCTCAAGAGCGTGCCAAAGCCACGCAACAGACCGGTAGACCAATCTCCTTGATCGGTTTAAACAAGACTGATACTTACCGGCGCAAATTTCATGACACGGGTCTCTTGTTAGCATCGTAAGACGATGCCAGCCTCCTCGCCCAGAGATTGTCCTTGGGAGACCAGGATATGGTGGAACCCATCGTCACGCACCACCTCAGGTTCAGTAAGGCTGCGGCGCTGCATTCTTCGGTTGCTTCGAATGTCCTAATGATCTTCAATTCAGCATCTGGATCTTCGCTGAGGATTAGATCCTCTAAAGCTGCTCCTTTCTCCTTGAGAATGCTCGCGTCCAAGGATATCATTCTCATACTGAGGACTTGCAATGCCTCGAGGGCGGTGTTGTACAATTCTTGGTCCACGTAGGCACAAAATGTGTACCAAAGCGTTGATTCATCGGGTCGAATCTTTGCTCTGTGAATACACTCAATAATGTATTCAACAACATGAATATTACCCTGTCAAGAATGACCAAACATGAGTTTCACTTCGGCATCATTTCGGGGTGACGAGTTGAAAAATTATATCATAGACTTACTTTTGCATTCGCTTCTGAGAGTATTGTGTTGAAAATCTCAATGTCAGGTTGAATTCCTTCAGTTATGCACAAGTCCAGCAGATCCAGTGCCCCCTCAAAATCCTCTTTTGCTAATACAACCTTTCATGGAAAAACATGACATCAGACTCAAGCAAATGGGGCCCAGAAATTCAAATTAACTAAAGGAAAGAATTAGCAGTGCATTACATTAACTAGCCTTACCTTCAGGAGAGATGTGAAAGTCACAACCGTAGGACAGCAGCCATCTCGGAACATCAAGGACAACAAAGCTCCAGCTGATTTGACACACGGCAACAATTTGCAGCACTCTATCATGATGTTATAAATGGCAGTATTGGTTGGGAGACCCCATGATCTCATGATCTTGAAGGTCCTTATTGCCTTAGGTGTCTGCAAACCAGAAAGAGGTTTGTCGAATTCAACAATTTTCAAGAATTCAACAAAGCATAAAAAATTGCTTGCAAGAAAAACTGAACCCAGTTCGTCATTTCATATAACAAAATAAATGGTAAAAGGACGTAGATCCTTACTTCCTTTGCTTTAACCAAAGCATGCAGCACAATGCCGTAGAGATCACTCTTCTGATAAGGATCCATGTTCCATAAAACATTCTCAGCAACATTCAAGTACCTCAGCATTTCATCTATCATTCCCTCGGCTCCAAAGGCTCGTATCTGAAATGATATGATGTAAATTAAAATACCAAGACTTTCGATGCATGCTATCATTGTAAGAAGTATCGAAGATCATAATGAGACGTGACAAGTGATCTTAGCAATCTAAACAAGAACTTTGACAATTATCATGGTGATATTTCAAGCCAGTGAGGTCTTGGGCGTGACTGACCAAATGATATGCTAGTTTGAGCATATTATACAAACCATGGTGCATATTCCCATTAGATCATTATTAACACACAAGCAATGTTGTGAATCCCATTCATTGCGAAGTGCTTCCTACTCTCCTAGACTAGGGTAGCGCACTCATATTAGCAAGTGCAGTCCAACCTCACATCACATGCAAATGACTGAGACATCCTATTCAGATAGATTAAAACTTGGCTTCCCTTTTTTAAGCATTATAAATCTAACGGATTAGGCACTGTAACTCAGATAAGATACTGGGAATGCTGGTGCGACAGGATAACATATGCTGACGTGTGCTAGTTTGAACAGATCTTACAAGCCATGGTACAGACTTAATGAAGCAACTGCTTTCATGGACAGCCATCGTCAACAAACAACAAAGAACAACAAATTTCGACCAGCCTAGAGCAATGTGACAAAGCCATAAAACGTCATTGTTTCTAAACAGAATGGTTACACACCTATGTGTTGCATCCTTAACCCCTACTGGCGCCAGGTGCCAACTCTCTTGATAGACCAATTTTTCATATGAAAAGGGAAAGGAAACAAGAAAATGTGAACTCCCTGTTTCCCAATGACCATAGCAGAGGTCCTGTAGCCAGCATATTAAAAAATTCATTACCACCCACAGAAGTCATTTACTAGGAGTTCTACACAAAACGGGCATGTTTTTCTTGCAACAATATTTCAAGTGATACACCTCTTCACACTGAACTGTAGACGGCAAAAAGATGAAGGTCTATATATATACGAAGTAGTGAAGTAAACATACCAAGTTCTTCATAGACACAAAACTATGTCGAATCTCATGGTTTAACATGTCCATCTCAATTATGCTTATCCTTTTGGAAACATCAGCGTGTGATAGCATATTTCCTTCTTCATAAGGAACATTGACATTGCCAAACAGAGAAAACATAATTTCATAGGTCCAGATATGTGGCTTCAAATCCAAGCGCCTCATTTTCGCTAGTATGCGGAGAGCTCTTTCTGGTTCATTCTACAAAAATAATAAGAGGGGATTTAGTTCTAATTTCTATACAATCAGGAAACTCAGGTGCACTGACAACTAAAGAAAAATTATTGTTGGCAGTTCAAATTTCTATACAATCAGCAAACTCAGGTGCACTGACAACTAAAGAAAAATTATTATCGTTGGTATGACAAAGAGCACCAACGATTTTGAGACAGGAAAAGACGAAGATTATTGATAAACCATACATTAGCCTATAAGTACCCTTAGCGTAAATGGCAAGCTGAAATTAAGATGACAGGAGATAGGGACACAAATATGGCATGATAGACAATCTCTTTCCAAAGGCAATACATTACCATAATGTCACAACCAGAAAGCAAAGCATTAAAAGCATGTATATGCTCCGGTTGTATATCTGAAATTCTTCCCAAGAAATGCTCAGCCAGATCCAACTGTAAGCTTTTGCTATGGTCAACGGAAAGCGCAACGAGTGTACTGTCGTAAGGCCTGATACCTCTTCTATCCATCACTTCGATCTGGAATGCACGAGAACATAAATATAGTAGCATTAGTAGCTTCAATGGAGAGTAATTAAATAGTGATTAGCAGTCGCAATAGAACAGGTACAGTTCAGGTTTACATAGGAGTTTCTATGCAGAGTAAGTAAACAGTGATTAACATTACAATTACAATAGCTTCTAAAAAATTCAGAGAGTAGAGCATAACTATATTCAGGGTTTTACAAAATAATTAGTGTGCACAATCAAATTTAACAAGATATCCTTTCATGTAACTGGATATGTCATAAACTTTTGATAGCATACCACTTTGATGGCATGTGCAACTCCTTTCCCGGCTATCACACACTTGATAAAACCATCATATGTAAATCTTGATGGTCGCAGTCCAATCTTGTGCATCTGAGAAGAAAGAATAACATTGAGCATAAACATCAAACTTCACTGGCGTGAAACATGAAATTTCCGCACTTCCCACCACTTTTCCACTAATAGAAGCAGAAAATCAGTAAATAATTAAAATACTAGAATAGTTGCTGATAAGCAACTCCACATGTCAGTTACTAACTTTAAATGAATTTAATTCTTCAACCGAGTTCATGCTCTGTTTTTGAAGAGCGGCGTTTTGATTCTCGGGTGTTTCTACACCCAGGTGAACAGAAAAGTCAAAAAAATAGGAAACAAATTTCAAAGATGAGAAACTCTTGTAGGTGCTTGCAAATTTTTACGCTGAGATGACATCCGAGGAGCTCGGTACAAAAAACCGAGCTCCAAAATGTCCAAAGCTGCAACAAAATTCGAGCTCCGGCTTTTTTTGTTACCGACCGCCTCGGATGTCATCTCAGCACGGAAAATTGCAAGCACCTAGAAGAGTTTCTCATATATTTTTTATAACAATTTCAGAATTTTTTAAAATTTTGGTTGGAATTCTTTTTGAATTTACTGTTCACACTGGGTGCATGCGAGTTCAGGGTCAGCTTTGGATTTCCACTGTTTTTGTGACTATCTTAAGAAGAAAGTAAACCGAAAGCAAAAGATTACAAAAAGAAAGTATCAGTCCAACTGATATGACCTAGATGAAACAGGTACAAAGATGAAATCAATCATATAAGCCACTGGAAAGTTACCACAGTGATATTCAACCAAGATTGATATGACCTAGATGAAACAGGTACAACAGATGAAATAAATCACACAGGCCACTGGAAAAGTTACCACACCACAGTGATGTTCAACCATCTAGAAGATTGATATATTAAGAAAACTGCTTAGGTAAAGACTTTAGCAAACAGAAAAACGACAAGCCATAGTATATATTAAGACAACAAAAGACCACATACTAGTTACCTCTAGAAATAATTGCTCAGACAACTGGCAGTTGTCAAGGTACACGCATGCATGTATGATATCATTGAAAGCCCATCGCAAAACATTCTTCACTGCAATGGGTGCAGAACTCAATGTCTTTGGCATCCTCCCATTGTCTGGTTCAGAATTGTCACCAAGATTGTCACCTGGAACAAGACTGAAAGTAAATAAGTTCTATAACTATCATTAAACTAAGTTTACAAGTATACTGCAGGGCTTATGTAGTTGGAATGCAGAACAGACCATCAGAAATAAATGACACATAACCCTTCAATTGCTCATGTTTTGATGATTGAGTTTCCACCCGTAACAGCTCCGGCTGAGCATCAATCAAGCATTCTTCAGTTCCCATCTTCCCTTGAGATGATGATGTCAGATCATAGTCCGATACAAGTTTGAGATCTTCTACTTCATGCAAAGCAGGTACAGGAATGTCTAATCTTGTTGATTGGCATCTCCTTTTAGAAGATACCCTCAGATGGTCAGTGCGTTCTCCGGCAAGGACTACCATACGCTGCAAGATACGATATGCAGATTGAAGGTCACCTAGTGTAGAGAAAGCCTTCACAAATTTCCTCTGAGTCACAATGCTTGGACTGTAATACCTAGTGCAGTCCTTCCATAAATCATGAACTGCAGACAAATTTCTCTGCAAAACTACGACCTGAAAAGATATATCAATCAAGTAAGCAAGCTGACGTATCCCAAGAAATGTGTGAAAATGTGACATACAACATTACATGAAAAGGAATGTCTCAAGAGACGCCCTAAAAATGAAATACAGAAAAGGAAAAAGCATGTGACTATTTCATAACAGAAGTAAAAGAAACTAAAATCAGCATGCAAGAGCTCCCCAAAAAAAGGACAGAAATTAAGTGATGGACCAGAAGGGAATACAAATTATAAATGTACGCAAGCAGATGTTGATTCAGAAAATAAGGACCAAATAGTCCACGATGTCATGGATGATTATGAGGATAATTGGTTTGATGCCAACATTTGGCATTGCCAATACTTGCCAAGCCAATAATTGGCAATATCAAAAGTTGCCAAAAATTGGCACTTCTTGTGAGGTTTTCAAGTAAACATGGTAGCCAACCAAGCACTAGCCAATATTTGGCATTTGCCAAATGTTGGCATGCCAATTTTTGGCATCAAACCAATTATCCTCTATGTCTGACCATAGTTGCAGCCACAACAGGTCAGTTCTGGTACACTAGTACTTCTTCTCCAGATATGAAACTGAACTTCTGAAGATCATAAACAGGTAATATTGAACAACTGTTCATACAAACCTTCAGAAGCTCACAGAATGTTATTTCAGACTTCCCAAGAAGATGATTTTCCATTATCTCTAGACAGCTCTCAGCATCATTCAGATTTGTGCTACAGGCACTCAAAAAGATGTTGAAAATCGGCAAAGCAGCGTATGAGCATTCTTTTTCCCCTAGAAGAGTGAGCAATTTAAGTGCCTACATCAGAAAGATGGTTGTCAACAACTTGAAGACTGCAAGGAGCTAACATGATCTCCTGCAAAAACTGATATGCTATAAGGCATTATTCAATACGCAGGTAAACGAGCAGAAGTGCAAGAAGAACTGCAGAGAGCACCAAAGATTAACAAAACAACATATTTTTTCATCAAAAGGGTTCATTAAAGAGAATAACAGCTTACGTGCAGAAGGTACAACTTACTGTCTGATTCCCTCTCCTACAACTATACTACTCTCTCCGTCCCAAAAAAAAGTGTCTCAACTTTGTACGACTTTGGTACAAAGTTGAGACTTGTTTTGGGACGGAGGGAGTATATACAAACAATGAAAGGTCCACTTTGGCCCTGCTTTCCGTCTTAAATCTTCAAAACCGTCTAAAAGTGGGCCCTCAACTTCTAAGTTATACCATCCACCTGACCCCCTTGCGGCATTTTGGAGCACTTTTAGATGACATGGATGCACTGTCAGATCAGTTAAGACCACCAGCTGGTCATATGAAAACAATGATTCCGGACTGACTCAGTGAGCGCGAAGGTTTACTTCTAGATGGTTTTGAAGTTTCAGAGTGGAAAGCAAATGACCGCCAAAGTTCAAGGTCTGTAAGTGAAGTTTTTTCTCTACAACCAAAGGCTGCAGAGCCTATCATGAGCGAGCATGAAAATATTTGTGGGAATGCCCATGCACAGACTTCACCTGAAAGAAATAACCGGTGCATCATTTTGCCATTTTGGTTAAGGCATGAAATAGTATAACCATTCATCAAGTACCCTTAAAAAAGGCCTTGCCTAGTATTGAAGCTTCATTTTGTACAAAAGGATGAATACATCGGTATTGCATTTTGACTAGCTGGGAGCACTAAGAAATGGAAAGTTGGACAGCTTACACAGAGGAAACAGTGAATTGGATGGTTCAAGTGTATATTACTACTACTGATGCTCTATTTGAAGCAGTTTCGAAAGTGTATTTATATGATTGAACTCCCACACAAGTTACAAAGGCAAAAACTTCATTCGGTATATAAGAAATATCGCGTACCTCCTTCGAATACCCTCCTTGGCTGAGTGCTCGAGTGACGGATCTGTAATGGCTTTTACTAATATCTATGGACTTCACATTCATGAGCTCCAATGTCTCCATAACAAACTATGCATATTGGAAAAGATCCAAAATGAGTACTGATAAAAATGACTATATCAAACTCCGTGCTCTAGGTAAAATATGCATCTGCAGTAGATTTACCAAAGGATCAGGTGCTTCTGCACAGTACTCCAGTATATAAGAAAAATCTTCTGAAGTTAATGCTTCTTTGGTTTGTTGAAGATTCGAGAGCATAATGGATGCTCGCTGCCGATCACCTTTACGAAGAGCATTTACAATATCGGTTTGCATGAATCTCGAAGCCATACTAGTCTTCCACGTAAAATCATGATGCTCTGAAGTCACCAAAACATTGGTTAGTGGTTACACACTGACACGAGGAACTACCTGCCTTACAGTACACAAATGCGCGTATAATTCAAAATGGAGCGTTTCTTATCAATTTCAGCAAGCGTGGAGTGTCCAATTGGTGTGCCGATATATTTTCAAGTGGAGGTAAACCAGAGTCTACTATCGGCTCACTGGCCTGAATTTGATCTGGTTATGGAATACAGGGGTTCAGCCAACTATTTCTGTTGAGAGTAACAGCTTGCACTAGTACTAGTATATAGGACCAACCTCGCGCAATGAATCTAGCAATATGTTGATGGATTTGATTACCAGTCTAGCACGCATCAAGTAAATCATGGATCCTTACCGAGAGAAGTGGAAATCATCCGAGCCCTGACGCCAGCCCAGAGGAGAGGCAGGCAGCGGTGGCGACTGGGAGGGAAGAATGGTTCGTCCCATGGAGGAAGACATTGCTGGTTCTGGGAACGAGACACGGACGGGGCTGCCGGCGGCGGAACGAGGGGGGCGGCGCGGCGGCCCGCCTGCCGGAGAGGCGACATGGGGACGTGATTCCGAGGCTCGATGCCGGGACTGCTGAGGCCTGGAAGTGGAGGAGGCGGAGGAGGGATAGGGCGCCGCACACGGAGACGTCGCCGATGAGGCCGCGCCGCCGCGCACGGCCGTCACGGTGCACGGCCCCGCCCCAGCGCGGCGGACCCGACGGAGGGAGGGAGATAGCTTAGGGAGCCGCCCCGCTCGTGGGGGCGGTACAGCGGAGGGCGGCGAGGCAGAGGAGTGAGCTCGGAGGCCGTGCGCGGAGAAGATGAGCGGGAATGGTGGAGGACGTCCGGCACTGCGGCGGCGCTGGGGGGATCGTGAGAGATTGGAGAGGAGCGCGAGAGTAGGCCCTCGGTGGCATGGACAGCACAGTCTGACGGCCCAAGCCCAAAACCCGACAGTGGGGCGGGCTGGACTCCAGTTTTAGGCCTGAAAGACCAATCAAAGCCCAAAATACCTAAAAATAGGATTTTTTTATAGAAATACCCGCATAATACTGCGTTTTATATAATATACCCTAAGAACTCTCAAAATATATATAATATACCCCTAAAAAATCCTATAATATAAATAATAAAATGTTATTATTTGTATTTTTGGGGGCCATGATCGGGCTTTTTAAAGCTTGATCCGAGGAATGCCAAGCCAAGGAGAGAGAAGGGTGGTGTCGTGGTGGGAATAAACTACAAAGAGAGGTGAGAGAAAAGGAGAGATACCATACAACTTACCATATAACTTATGTGGGAAGCTTACCATATAACTTTTTTATTCAATATCTAGTTAATGTACCTTCCCGCCGACTTCAAATCGTTTATAGGCTTCATTATTTGATACCTCGGGTAGTAGATGCTTGAGAGTCACATATTCACCAAGTATGCAACCGAGTATGAAGGTTCTGTCACATGGCTCTTCAGAAGAGATCTATAAAAGCCATGTACATACCTCACGTAGTAGATGCTTGAGAGTCACATATTCACGAAGTCTGCAACCGAGGTCGTCCATTTGACGGTCCAAAGAGTAGTGATGTGATGCCCTTTGAGTTGGTCTGGATAGCGAATGTTCCCTACCTTTTTTACGAGTGACCCTGAGTTATCAAACCCACAAGAGAATGTGCACTACGACAAAGGCTCTAACAAGTTCTTCCGAGAGAATTTAATTCTAGTTTTGCAACCAGACCTTAGCAACCTTAGGGGTGTGAACACTAGCATTAGAAACATGCATGGGTATGAGATCTTGATTCTTAAGACCATAAATTTGTGCTTGGGATCATCATGATATTAATGTGTGCTTTGGAAGACACTCGTTAAGATGTGCCTGCGACGCGATGAAGTGGGAGATGTGTCGAAATTACGTCTTGACCGGTGCACGACCTGCATCAACAGTCAGTTGTCCAACCGTAGGCCCTCGCCGTCTCATAGGATTACCTCGATTATTAAGAATAAATATTCAGACAAAAGCATTGGGCGTTTAATGATTACACATCACAAATCCTCAAGGATTGACTTTCTGCTACCGTACTAAACCTTTCGGTCACTGATGTCAAAATAACGTTATGTGTCCTACTTGCTCCTTACCTCCTCCTTGATCAATCTTTGAGATCCTGGGTACATGTAGGGTCGTAGAACGAGAAAGACACAAGAGAAACCTCTGTTGCAGTCGGACACATACATGATGTTAATTATTCAAAGTAATTCCATCGATCCATGTCCCAAATGCATCAGGTTGCAAGCCTATGCCTCAAAAAATTGCCTTGCCGAACCACTTACACATGACGATCAGATTGCAAAAGAAAATCATCGGAGAAGACATAAAGAGGAATGTTTTATTGATAATATGTCTTACTATGGTTGTCCGATGTGATACACGATTACATGTATAGCTAACTTTGAGAGGGCTTGATACGGTGGTGGTGGTGGCGGAGGCTATCGAGATAAGATGGGAAATGGCGACGGCTAGGGTTCGAAGATGGCTTCTGTTTAGTGAATGGTGCCCTCCTCGTCATCTTTTTGACATTCTGGTGTTGGCACCTTTATAAATGTCCGGATTGGATCTCCTGACATCTAGTATGAGCACAAGCGCTTGTACCAGACACCATCTTGTGTTCTGTTGACTTGGCAACGCCTCCAGTTCCTTCCATTCCTTCTCCATTTTACTTGTTTCCTTCTAAGTAATGATTTATCTCCATGTTCAGGCTCTTTTCTTGCGGAAACAAATTAAACAAATGATTTCACGATCTCTCGCATTCATTAGTCATTGGTGGCAATATCAAAGTGATTTTTTTTGGAAATACCAAAATTATATGGTTTAAACAACGGTGTCATGAGCATGAAAATATCACTCGTCGTGATGTTGCTTTGTCCTTAAGTAAATTTGCAATCCCAAAACTTCCAATTATGTATATAGCGTGAATGGCAATGCACTCAAGTTGAAATTCTCAGGCCTCCAAACATTTCCCAAATCATGTGAGACCCTTTCACCAATTGCATGTACTCATAACTTTACACGATGACCACTGTTCAAGAATTCAACGGGCCAGTTAATCGCTACTCGTAGGGTGCCTGAATCGAATAACACATATTCGTCATGTTAACTTGTCAAGCCGATTAATTGGCCTGTCAAACCGATTAATCGGTTGTTAGGCCGATTAATCGTTGCTGGCCCATTAACTTGTGGGCAAACAAAACCCAAAATTTTGGAACGTAACCCCTCCATCCCCCTCTTACTCCTTAATAGCTAAGCGACCAAACAGCAGTATATTTTGGTATATTACATAGCTGAGAGCATGAGAGTATGGTATAATATGTAAAAATATATATATATATATTGGCAAGTTCCTATTTAATCTACCGATTAATCCAGTTAATAGGACAATTCACCGATTAATCACTACACCCAAGCAGGCCAGTTACCGATTTCCTGAACAATGACCATGACAAAGCATAACTTAATTTTTTACCATGCCAAGGTTGGTTTCTATTTTATTTAATAAAAATGAAGAAAATTCATATGAACTTAAAAATAAGCCAACGATGTGTTCTCGGCCATGACAGGATGCCACTTGTGATAGGTGTTGGGATTCTCCGAAGAGGAAGGGTGATGTAGTACAGTAGTAGATAGTATTACCCTCGATTAGAACCAATAGGGCGCCACACAAACAAGATAAGCGGTACCTGCACACACACAAATCAAATGCTTGCACCCAACGAAGGCAAGAGAGTTGTCAATCCCCTTGTTCTCGCCAATTGCAAGGATTAAATCTGATTATGGTAGATATATAAAACAAAATAAAAGCAATAATAAAATTTAGGGTTTTAGTAAATCACTAGTGTAGAAAAGCCTAGATATGGCGTGGCAAAAACCGACTTGCTGGCGTGGACACCCACGCCACCAATATGGCGCCATCGCTGAAAAGTATTGGTCGCGTTGGAGCCCATGTCAGTAGTATTCTACGTTCTGCTAGCATGCCAGGTGGTCAACGCCAGTAGTAAGTTCATCTTAACATTGTCGTTCCTTATTGGCCAACGCCAGCAAATTGATTTTTTGGTAATAAAATATTTTTACTTCAGAAACTAAATAATTGTAGTTCACAAAAGGTACTACCTAGTTACGCAATAGATACTCATTAACACAAGATACTCATCAAATTAACAAGTTAATTGAACTTCACAAAATGTATTCATCAACTCAAGATGGCCTAGCTAGCTAGTTAAAGAACTACTTTTTGTCAAGGATTACGCTTAGTTGGTGAATCTTATTTCTATCAACCTCTCCATCTTTTTTGAAATTAGCTATCGCCACCTTGAGCTTGTTCCTCTCTAACTTGAGGATTTTCCTCTCATGCTTCAGCTCATCCCTCACCTCGATGAGCTTATCCCTATCGTCTCTCAGCTTATTAGTCTTCTGAATGAGTTGAGCACTCTCGCTGTGCGGCTCTTTAATTTCCGCCTGTAGCGAGGCATTCACTTGTTGCAGGAGGTTGATGGAATACTGATGAGTCTCCAGGAGATCTTTGTTCAGCACATCCACATCATACACCTCCTTGTTGTTGCCTCCAGAATTGTCCACGACCTGATGAACTTTAATTTTTTAGACAAATAAATAATTTGTTAGACAAAGTAGTTCAACATATGCACTCCTAAATCCTAATTATCTAACACATGGCAGTTTCTCCACATACAAATAGATACAATTGAACTAGCACCCATCAAAATGCCTAGAGTGTGATTTCGCACCGATTTGGCACTGCTCCAATATGTGTATCAAAATGCCTAGAGCAAACACAAATTATCCAACACATATGGCAGTTTCAACACATGCAAATTATCCATCTACTGAAATTTTCTTGCACTACCAAACTCCTAATTTGGCCTACTCACTTCACATTGTAGTTTCTATTCATTTGGCCTACTTAATTCGCATTGTAGTTTCTATTCATTTGGCCTACTCACTTCACATTGTAGTTTCTAACAAACTTCTAATTTTCCCTACCTAGTCAAGCTATCTTGCACTGCCAAACTCCTAATTTGGCATATGCACTTCACATTGTCGTTTCTATTCATTTGGCCCACTCACTTCACATTGTAGATTCTAACAAACTCCTAATTTCCCCACCTAGTCAAATTATCTTGCACTACCAAACTAAAACCCTAGTCAGCGACAATTTGTAGTCAATCTCGTGGAAGGATGAACTCACCAACGATTTGTAGTCAATGTCGTGGAGGGGATGAAGGTCGAGGGGATGAACCCTAGCATCCCGTGGCCCCCGTCGCTGAAACCCTAGCGATGCAAATCGAACAAAATCAAATTAAACAAAATCAAACCAAATGAAGTCAAATGGTTCTAGAATAGGGTAGAGAGAGGGAGATTTACCTGTTACCTAACAACCGGAACCCGCCGGAATCTTAGGGCAACGAGTGGCGAGAGAAAGGGGATCGAGCGAGAGCGAGGGCAGAGAGAGCAAGGGTGAGGCGAGGGGGCCGTTGTCCTTTGTTTGACCCCACTGCCTCCTAAAAATTTATGGGCTGGGCCCAATAAGCAAAAAAAGTAAATAAAAGCAATACAATATTCTAATTTAATATAAATAATATTGTTAATTTAATAAAAGTAATACAATATTGTTAATTTAATAAAAACAATTTTCTTAAATTAGTAAAAGCAACTAAAATAAAAGCAATACAATATTCTTAATTTAATAATAAAAAATATTCCTAACTTAATAAAAGTAATACAAAATAATAATAATACTTTCATAAAATTCAAAACAATATTCTTAAATTAGTAAAAGCAATTGAAATAAATGCAATATAATATTCTTAATTTAATATAATCATATTCTTAATTTAATAAAAGTAATACAATATTCTTAATTTAATAAAAACTATATTCTTAAATTAGTAAAAGCAATTAAAATAAAAGCATTACAATATTCTTAATTGAATAAAAACAATATTCTTAACTTAATAAAAGTAATATGAAATAATAATACTTTAATTAAAGTCAAAACAATATTCTTAAATTAGTAAAAGCATTTAAAATAAAAGCAATGCAATATTCTTAATTTAATAAAAATAATATTCTTAACTTAATAAAAGTAATACAAAATAATAATAATACTTGAATAAATGTGAAACCAATATTCTTAAATTAGTGCTGGCATACGACACTCTCCGACGTCAACACTAAGTTAGGCCAGGGCTGAACCTTGGGACCCACATACAGGTGGCGTTGCATAAAATTCGTACGCCAGCACTAAGCTCATAGATATGACGTGCAATTTAAGCCGACGCCAGCACTATTTGAAAAAAAACTAGTGCCGGTGTTGATGGAAAATGGCGCGCCATCAACGGAAGTTGTGGCTAACACTTTTTCCACTAGTGTATGGAAAATAGACCCAAGGACCATATGTTTACTAGAGGCATCTCTCTCATAAGCATAGCAACGGTGGGTAAGCAAATTACTATTGGGCAATTAACAGAATAGCGCATAGTTATAATTATGATTCTTCATGGCATGATCAATATATAGGTATTACGTCCGTGACAAGTAGATCGTACAATCCAACAACATCTACTACTATTACTCCACCACAATTCTGTTATCCAGATGCATCTCAAAGTATTAAGTTCATGACAAACAGAGTGACGCTCTAACCAACATGACATAATGTAGACAAAGTAATACCAATTAATATGTTCAAACCTCGTCGTTTTATCCTTAGTATCAACAATACAATACATGCCTTGCAACTCCTCCTGTCATAGAATCCTTAGTATCAACAATACAATACGTGCCTTGCAACTCCTCCTGTCATAGAGTAAGGACACCGCAAGATTAAACCTACTACCAAGCAGCACTCCCACTGAATATAATTCAATCTACTTGACCAAAGAAGATGGATAGATCAAAGAGAAATACAAAGACTATAAAATCAAACATATATAAATCTCAGAATAGACTGGAATAATTTCAATAAATAACTTGATCATAAACCCACAATCCATTAGATCCCACCAAACACACCGCAAAAAGTTTACATCGAATAGATCTTCGAAGAGATCGTTCTATTGAAGATGAGAGAGAGAGAGAAAGAGAGATCTAGCTATTGCTATGGACCCGTAGGTCCTTGATACGTCCATTTTGCATCATGTTTCCACTTGTTATATTTTAGGTCAATATTTCGCTTTATGATGCAATTCTAATGCCTTTTCTCTCTTAATATGCAAGATACACATGAAGAGGGAAGTTACCGGCAACTGGAATTTATGACCTAAAAGAGCTACAACAGAGATAGCTATTCTCCGGAGCTCCAAATGACTTGAAATTTCATAGAGAATTATTTTGGAATATATAAAAAATACTGGAAGGAAAGGGTACCGGAGACTAATCACCGTGGGCCAACAAGGCAGGGGCGCGCCCTGCCCCTTGTGGGGCCCACAAAAGGCCTCTGGTGCCCCTCTTCTACTATATGTGACCATTTGCCCTAGAAAAAAAATAAGTGGAAGACTTTTGGAATGAAACGCCGCCATCTCGAGGTGGAACCTGGGCAGAAGCACTTTCGCTCTCCGTCGGAGCGATTCCGCCACGGAAACTTCCCTCCGGGAGGGGGAAATCGAAGCCATTGACATTGATGCGGCCTGAAGCTACGTCGGTATTTCCCCAAAGAAGAAGGGATGATGCAGCACAGCGGCGGTAGGTATTTCCCTCAGTTATGAGACCAAGGTTATCAAACCAGTAGGAGAACCAAGCAACACTACGTAAACAATACCTGCACACAAATAACAAATACTCGCAACCCGACGTGTAAAAGGGGTTGTCAATCCCTTTCGGGTAGCGGCGCCAGAAATTGGCAAACGGACGTGAATAAATTGTAGTAGATTGATAGATCGAGCGCCAAATAAAATAAAATAGGAATAAATTACAGCAAGGTATTTTTGTATTTTTGGTTTAATAGATCTAAAAATAAAAGCAAAGGAAAATAGATTGCAAAGGCAAATAATATGAGAAAAAGACCCGGGTGCCGTAGGTTTCAGTAGTGTCTTCTCTCGAGAAAAATAGCAAACGGTGGGTAAACAAATTACTGTTGGGCAATTGATAGAACTTCAAATAATCATGATGATATCCAGGCAATGATCATTATATAGGCATCACGTCCTAGATTAGTAGACCGACTCCTGCCTGCATCTACTACTATTACTCCACACATCGACCGCTATCCAGTGTGCATCTAGTGTATTAAGCTCATGGGGAAACAGAGTAATCCAATAAGAACTATGACATGATGTAGACAAGATCTATATATGTAGAAATAGACCCCATCGTTTTATCCTTAGTAGCAACGATACATACGTGTCGGTTCCCCTTCTGTCACTGGGATCAAGCATCGTAAGATCGAACCCAGTACAAAGCACCTCTTCCCATTGCAAGATAAATAGATCAAGTTGGCCAAACCAAACCCAAATATCGGAGAAGAAATACGAGGCTATAAGAAATCATGCATATAAGAGATCAAAGAAGATTCAAATAACTTTCATGGATAGAAAGATAGATCTGATCATAAACTCAAAGTTCATCCGATCCCAACAAACACACGCAAAAAGAGTTACATCATATGGATCTCCAAGAGACCATTGTATTGATAATCAAAAGAGAGAGGAAGACGTCTAGCTACTAACTACGGACCCAAAGGTCTACAAAGAACTACTCACGCATCATCGGAGAGGCACCAATGGAGGTGGTGAACCCCATCCGAGATGGCGTCTAGATTGGATCTGGTGGTTCTGGACTCTACGCCGGCTGGATGAATATTTCATCGACTCCCCTAGGGTTTTGGAAATATTGGGGTATTTATAGAGCAAAGAGGTGGTCCGGGGGGCACCCGAGGCGGGCACAACCCACCAGGACACGCCTGGGCCTCCTGGCGCGCCCTGGTGGGTTGTGCCCCCCTCGGGGCACCCCCCAGGTGCAGCCAGGGCACACTATGTTCCTTCTGGTCCAAAAAAATTCTCCGCGAAGTTTCGTTGCATTTGGACTCCGTCTGATATTGATTTCATGCGATGTAAAAAACATGCAGAAAACAGCAACTGGCACTTGGCACTATGTCAATAGGTTAGTACCAAAAAATGATATAAAATGATTATAAAACATCCAAGATTGATAATATAACAACATGGAACAATAAAAAATTATAGATACGTTGGAGACATATCAGCATCCCCAAGCTTAACTCCTACTCGTCCTCGAGTAGGTAAGTGATAAAAACGGAATTTTTGATGTGGAATGCTGCCTAACATGTCATATCATATCCTTTTCTTTATAGCATGGACAATTGGAATTTTATGTGATTCAAAGCAATAGTCTAGTTTTGACATGATAATTTAAATACTCAAGCATATCAACAAGCAACCATGTCTTTCAAAATATCAACGCTAAAATAAGTTATCCCTAGCCCATCATGCTCAACCATTGATCCATTCATGAAACACACTCGCATATCAGTTACACCCAATACTTAAGTACAATCATATTGCCTCCTAGTTGGTGCTTTTGTAAGAGAAGATGGAGACTCAAATTCAAAATAAAAATTGCATAAAGTAAAAGAAAGGCCCTTCGCAGAGGGAAGTAGGGATTTGTAGAGGTGCCTAAGCTCAAAGCAAAAAAATTAGAGATAAAAACATTTTGGGAGGTGTATCCATCCCACCAACGAAAACGACTTAGAGTTCCCAACACTTTCCATGCTAGATATATCATAGGCGGTTCCCAAACAGAAAATAAAGTTTATTCCTTTTTCCACCATACTTTCACTTTCCATGGCTAGCCGTATCCACGGTTGCCCTCCATACCAACACTTTCCAAGGAATTTATTATTTGACAACATAAAGTAAATTCATTTTTTCATTTCGGGACTGGGCATCCCTAAAACATTGCCTTACTCTCGTGCAATGACAAGTGAATAAACACTCATCGTGAGAATAACACATCCAGCATGGAAAATATTAGCCACCCCTCACCGCTCCGCGAGCGAAACAAACACACAAAAGAGAAGTTTATTTTGAAAATTAGAGATGGCACATGCAAATTTGCTTAGAACGGCAAAAGAATACCGCATATAGGTAGATATAGTGGACTCATGTGGCAAAACTGGTTTAAAGGATTTTGGATGCACAAGTAGAGATCATACTTAGTGCAAAATGAAGGCTAGCAAAAGATTGAGAAGCGACCAACCAAGAAACGAATAATCTCATAAGCAAGCATTAAGCATAATTAACACCGAATAATGCACCACAAGTAGGATATAATTTCATTGCATGACTATTGACTTTCGTGCTTGCATAGGGAATCACAAACCTTAACACCAATATTCTTACTAAAGCATAATTACTCATCAACATAACTCACATATCACATCATCATATCTCAAAACTATTACTAAGAATCAAGTTTATTTTGTCCAATGATCTTCATGAAAGTTTTTATTATATCCTTCTTGGATATCTATCACTTTGGGACTAATTTTCATGTGTTGCTTTTCATAAGCTCAAACAAATATAAGTGAAGATCATGAGCATAATTTTTCTTTCTTTCTCTCAAAATAATTTAAGTGAAGCAAGAGAGAATTTCTTGAAACTTTTACTAACTATCAAATAAATCTAAGTGAAGCAAGAGAGCATTTCTTCAAAAATAATAAAGCACACCGTGCTCAAAAAGATATAAGTGAAGTACTAGAGCAAGTCCATAGCTCATAAAAATTTAAGTGAAGCATAGAGAGCAATTCTAACAATTCATGACATAATTTTGGCTCTCTCAAATAGGTGTGTCCAGCAAGGGATCAAGACTTAAAACACAAAATAAAACAAGCAAAGACTCATATCATACAAGACGCTCCAAGCAAAACACATATTATGTGACGAATAAAAATATAGCTTCGAGTAAAATACCGATGGTCATTAGAAGAAAGAGGGGATGCCACTCGGGGGCATCCCCAAGTTTAGTTAGTTGCTCATTTTTGGATAATATCTTGGGATACCGGGGCATCCCCAAGCTTAGGCTCTTCTATCCATTATTCCTTCATCCATTGTAAGATAACCCAAAACTTGTAAACTTCAATCACACAAAACTCAACAAAACCTTCGCGAGATCCGTTAGTAAAAGAAAGCAAATCACTACTATAAGTATTGTACCAAACCAATTCATATTTTTTTTGCATTATATCTACTGTATTCCAGCTTTTCTATGGCAAAAACTCATCAAAGAAAACCATAGAGCCATCAAAATAAGCACACAACACAAAGAAAACAGAATCTGTCAAAACAGAACAGTTTGTAGCAATCTGACTATTTCAAAAACTTCTGGACCTCCAAAAATTCTGAAAAACTAGGATAACCTGGGTAATTTGTATATTAATCTTCTGCAAAAAGAATCAGGGCAAAAGCTCTTTCTGATGAAAAAATGAGAATTTTTTTCGTGAGCGCAAAGTTTCTGTTTTTTTCAGCAAGATCAAACAACTATCACCCAAGAAGATCCTATTGGTTCTACTTGGCACAAACACTAATTAAAACACAAAAAACACAATCATAATAGTAGCATAATTGTGTTAACACTCAAGAACAGAAAACAAAAAGCAAAAATAAATTTTATTCATTGGGTTGCCTCCCAACAAGCGCTATAGTTTTACGCCCTTAGCTAGGCATAAAGCAAGGATCTAAGTTTTGTCATCCTTCTTCTTAATTTTCTTAGAGGTGGTTTCACCATGGGGTTTTGTATACACAACATAAAACATATTATCCATGGAAACCTTAGCATTCCTAAGTTGGTTTTCATCATAACCCCTTTGGTTTCCGGCAACAATCCAAGAGTAATGTTGATTAACATTATTGAAAACTTGTTGGATTATATCTAAAACGGGGACTTCCTTTTTAAGGTTCTCATCAAAGATTTTATTATCCCCAAGCAAATGTCTTAAAGCATAGTCACTATTGTAAATAATTTCATCTATCACAGGTTTTTCACGATTCATACCATAAAAATCAAAGATTTCCCTAGATTCCCGTATTATGTAGTCAAACTCATTCATAAGAACGAGAGTGGCCAACTTTTTAGCCCTAGGATTCTTTATGTCGGGAAGCTCAAAAATCAATCTTTGCAAAGTAGGATGGGTACGAATAAATTTACTTTCAAGTTTCAGAACTAGTGCTGAAATAGCATCCGCATAAGATCTAGTAGTTTTAAGTATAGGAGCATCATCAAGACTCAGATTCCCAACACAATTGAAAAATTCTTGGATACGTTCTTTTCCCATAACGTTCCCTTGCCCCAAGATAAAAGTTTTAGCATCCAGATTGCATGTACGTCCAATCTTAGGAGTTTGGCCATCATCTGTTGGTGCCATACCAAAATCACTCATGATTGCAAGCAAAGGATAGATCTGACAAGAAAACGACGAATGAAAAAGAGAGGCGAATAAAACGGTAAATTTTTGTGAAGTGGGGGAGAGGAAAACGAGAGGCAAATGGCAAATAATGTAAATTGCGAGGAGATGAGATTTTTTATTAGGAACCTGGTATATGTTGAAGATCCTCCCCGGCAACGGTGCCAAAAAGTTCCTTTTGATGTCGCTTGAAGCTACGTCGGTATTTCCCCAAAGAGGAAGGGATGATGCAGCACCGTGGTGGTAGGTATTTCCCTCAGATATGAAACCAAGGTTATCGAACCAGTAGGAGAACCAAGCAACACAACGTAAATAGCCCCCGCACACAGATAACAAATCCTCGCAACCGGACGTGTTAAAGGGGTTGTCAATCCCTTCCGGGGTACGGCGCCTCAAGATAGGCAAACGGACGTGAGATAAATTATAGTAGATTGATAGATCGAACGCCAAATAAAATAAATAGAAATAAAACACAGCAAGGTATTTTTGGTTTAATAGATCTGAAATAAATGCAAGGAAAAAGTAGATCGCAAAGGCAAATATATGAGAAAGAGACTCGGGGGCCGTAGGTTTCACTAGTGGCTTCTCTCGAGAAAAATAGCAAACGGTCGGTGAACAAATTACTCTTGGGCAATTGATAGAACTTCAAATACTCATGACGATATCCAGGCAATGATCATTATATAGGCATCACGTCCAAGATTAGTAGACCGACTCCTACCTGCATCTACTACTATTACTCCAAACATCGACCGCTATCCAGCATGCATCTAGTGTATTAAGTTCATGGAAAAACGGAGTAATGCAATAAGAACGATGACATGATGTAGACAAGATCTATCTATGTAGAGATAGACCCCATCGTTTTATCCTTGTAGCAACGATACATACGTGTCGGTTCCCTTTCTGTCACTGGGATCAAGCACCGTAAGATCGAACCCACTACAAAGCACCTCTTCCCATTGCAAGATAAATAGATCAATTTGGCCAGACAAAACCCAAATATCGGAGAAGAAATACGAGGCTATAAGAGATCATGCATAAAAGAGATCAAAGAAACTCAAATACTTTCATGGATATAAGAAGATAGATCTGATCATAAACTCAAAGTTCATCGATCCCAACAAACACACCACAAAAGAGTTACATCATATGGATCTCCAAGAGACAATTGTATTGAGAATTCAGAGAGAGATGAAGCCATCTAGCTACTAACTACGGACCCGAAGGTCTACCAAGAACTACTCACGCATCATCGGAGAGGCACCAATGGAGGTGGTGAACCCCATCCGAGATGGTGTCTAGATTGGATCTGGTGGTTCTGGACTCTGCGACGACTGGATGAATATTTCATCGACTCCCCTAGGGTTTTGGGAATATTGGGGTATTTATAGAGCAAAGAGGTGGTCCGCGGGGCACCCGAGGTGGGCACAACCCACCAGGGCGCGTCTGGGCCTCCTGGCGCGCCCTGGTTGGTTGTTCCCCCCTCGGGGCACCCCAGGCATAGCCAGGGCCCATTATGTTCCTTCTAGTCCAAAAAATTCTCCGTGAAGTTTCGTTGCATTTGGACTCCGTCTGATATTGATTTCCTGCGATGTAAAAAACATGCAGAAAACAGCAACTAGCACTTGGCACTATGTCAATAGGTTAGTACCAAAAAATGATATAAAATGACTATAAAATGATTATAAAACATCCAAGATTGATAATATAACAGCATGGAATAATCGAAAATTATAGATACGTTGGAGACGTATCATATCACAGATCCGAAGGCAAGACATTTGTTGCTAAGAATGGATCCTTTCTAGAAAAAGAGTTTCTCTCGAAAGAAGTGAGTGGGAGGAAAGTAGAACTTGATGAGGTAATTGTACCTTCTCTCGAATTGGAAAATAGTTCATCACAGAAATCAGTTCCAGTGATGCCTACACCAATTAGTGAGGAAGCTAATGATAATGATCATGAAACTTCAGATCAAGTTACTACTGAACCTCGTAGGTCAACCAGAGTACGTTCCGCACCAGAGTGGTATGGTAATCCTATTATGGAAGTCATGTTACTAGACCATGATGAACCTACGAACTATGAGGAAGCGATGATGAGGCCAGATTCCGATAAATGGCTTGAGGCCATGAAATCTGAGATAGGATCCATGTATGAGAACAAAGTATGGACTTTGATTGACTTGCCCGATGATAGGCGAGCCATTGAGAATAAATGGATCTTCAAGAGGAAGACGAACGCTGATAGTAGTGTTACTATCTACAAAGCTCGAATTGTCGCAAAAGGTTTTCGACAAGTTCAAGGTGTTGACTACGATGAGATTTTCTCACTCGTATCGATGCTTAAAGTCTGTCCGAACCATGTTAGCAATTGCCGCATTTTATGAAATCTGGCAAATGGATGTCAAAACTGCATTCCTTAATGGATTTCTTAAAGAAAAGTTGTATATGATACAACCAGAAGGTTTTGTAAATCCTAGAGGTGCTGACAAAGTGTGCAAGCTCCAGCGATCCATCTATGGACTGGTGCAAGCATCTCGGAGTTGGAATATACGCTTTGATGAGGTGATCAAAGCATATCGTATTATACAGACTTGCGGTGAAGCCTATATTTACAAGAAAGTGAGTGGGAGCTCTGTAGCATTTCTAATATTATATGTGGATGACATATTGTTGATTGGAAATAATACAGAATTTTCGGATAGCATAAAAGGATACTTGAATAATAATTTTTTCAAAGAAAGACCTCGGTGAAGCTGCTTACATATTGGGCATCAAGATCTATAGAGATAGATCAAGACGCTTGATAAGATTTTTCAATGAGTACATACCTTGACAAGATTTTGAAGTGGTTCAAAATAGAACAGTCAAAGAAGGAGTTCTTGCCTGTATTGCAAGGTGTAAAGTTGAGTAAGACTCAAAACCCGACCACGGCAGAAAATAGAAAGAGAATAAAAGTCATTCCCTGTGCCTCAGCCATAGGTTCTATAAAGTATGCTATGCTATGTACCAGACCTATTGTGTACCTTGCCATGAGTTTGGCAAGGGGGTACGATAGTGATCCAGGAGTGGATCACTGGATAGCGGTCAAAGTTATCCTTAGTTACCTAAGAGGACTAAGGAAATATTTCTCGGTTATGGAGGTAAGAAAGAGTTCGTCGTAAAGAGTTACGTCAATGCAAGCTTTTACACCGATCCGGATGACTCTGAGTGTCAATATGGATACATATTGAAAGTGGGAGCAATCAGCTAGAGTAGCTCCATGCAGAGCATTATAGACATGAAAATTTGCAAATTACATACGGCTCTAAATGTGACAGACCCGTTGACTAAACTTCTCTCACAAGCAAAACATGATCACACCTTAGTACTCTTTGGGTGTTAATCACATGGCGATGTGAACTAGATTATTGACTCTAGTAAATCCTTTGGGTGTTGGTCACATGGCGATGTGAACTATGGGTGTTAATCACATGGTGATGTGAACTATTGGTGTTTGAATCACATGGCGATGTGAACTAGATTATTGACTCTAGTGCAAGTGGGAGATTGAAGGAAATATGCCCTAGAGGCAATAATAAAGTTGTTATTTATATTTCCTTATATCATGATAAATGTTTATTATTCATGTTAGAATTGTATTAACCGGAAACTTAGTACATGTGTGAATACATAAACAAAACAGAATGTCCCTAGTATGCCTCTACTTGACTAGCTCGTTAATCAAAGATGGTTAAGTTTCCTAACCATAGACATGTGTTGTCATTTTATGAACGGGATCACATCATTAGAGAATGATGTGATGGACAAGACCCATCCGTTAGCTTAGCATAATGATCGTTATGTTTTATTGCTATTGCTTTCTTCATGACTTATATACATATTCCTCTCACTATGAGATTATGCAACTCCCGAATACTGGAGGAACACCTTGTGTGCTATCAAACGTCACAACGTAACTGGGTGATTATAAAGATGCTCTACAGGTGTCTCCAAAGGTGTTTGTTGGGTTGGCATAGATCAAGATTAGGATTTGTCACTCCGAGTATCGGAGAGGTATCTCTGGGCCCTCTTGGTAATGCACATCACTATAAGCCTTGCAAGCAATGTGACTAATGAGTTAGTTACGGGATGATGCACTACGGAACGAGTAAAGAGACTTGCTGGTAACGAGATTGAACTAGGTATGATGATACCGACGATCGAATCTTGGGCAAGTAACATACCGATGACAAATGGAATTACGTATGTTGTCATAAGGTTCGACCGATAAAGATCTTCGTAGAATATGTAGGAGCCAATATGGGCATCCAGGTTCCGCTATTGGTTATTGACCGAAGAAGTGTCTCGGCCATGTCTACATAGTTCTCGAACTCGTAGGGTCCGCACGCTTAAACGTTCGTTGACGATATAGTACTATATGAGTTATGTATGTTGGTAACCGAATGTTGTTCGGAATCCGGTATGTGATCATAGACATGACGAGGAGCTTCGGAATGGTCTGGAGGTAAAGGTTGATATTTGGGATAATAGTGTTTGTTCTCCGGAAGGGTTCCGGAGTTCACCGGAAGGGGTTCCGGATGTTTCCCGAAATGTTTGTGTACGAGAACACTTTATTTGGGCCGAAGGGGAAAGCTCACAAGGTTTTTGGAAAGCGCAAAAGGAAGTTTTGCGGAGTCCAGGGGCCAGACGCCAAGGTCCCTGGCGTCTGGGTCCAGGCGCCGGGAACCTTGGCGTCTGGCCCTGGAGTCCGAGAAGGATCTTGCCTTTCGGGTGAAACTGTCTTTGTTGAGGCTTTTACTCCAAGTTTCGACCCCAAGGCTCAACATATAAATAGAGGGGCAGGGCTAGCACCAAAGACACATCAAGAATCACCAAGCCGTGTGCCGGCAACCCCGTCCCTCTAGTTTATCCTCCGTCATAGTTTCCGTTGTGCTTGGCGAAGCCCTGCGGAGATTGTTCTTCACCAACACCGTCACCACGCCGTCGTGCTGCCGGAACTCATCTACTACTTCGCCTGTCTTGCTGGATCAAGAAGGCGAGGACGTCATCAAGATGAACGTGTGATGAACGCGGAGGTGTCGTACGTTGGTACTTCATCGGGACGGATCGTGAAGGTGTACGACTACATCAACCGCGTTGATAAACGCTTCCGCTTTGCGATCTTCAAGGGTATGAAGATGCTCTCCCCCTCTCATTGATATGCATATCCTAGATAGATCTTGCGTGAGCGTAGGAAATTTTGAAATTGCATGCTACATTACCCAATATATATAGCGAGTTACGGGCCAGCCTAACTGACCGACACCGTTGAGCTCCGTTGAAGCTTTCAGCCTAAATTATAGCATACCGACTAAGAATAAACCTAGACTATACAATAAAGAAATTACGACATATTACATCCACTGGGCATCAAAGTTCACCACCGGTGATAATAAAGCGCAACGAAACCGCAAATTATATACACTGGGCATCAAAGGTCGCCACCAGCGCATATAAACGTACCAACAAAAGAATATACAAAACTGACAGCACTTCAAAACAGTTCAAGAGACATTAGGCCTGCCCTGGAGGTGCACCGCAAGCAGAAGAACAAGTTTATGAGACCTCAGTTGTCTCAACGATAGATCCTCAAACTCTAGCTGCGTAGCTAGAAAGCGCGCATGGCCGTCCTATGAGATTTTCGTTAGAGAATTGACATCAAGTTGGACCTGAGCTGAACCAAGCCTTTCCGCTTTAAGTTGAGACTGAAGAAGTCGAACTGATTGAGGCAGCAACTGCACCGAGGTTGTCTCACAACTGCTGGTGAGTAGCTTCAACTCAATGTCTTCATCAAGACATGAACTTGGGGTCATCTCGCTCTCCTTAAGATGGTTTGGCTCACTATCTTCCCTAAAGTTCTGCCTGGCATAAGAGATATGACTCTAAAAGAGAAACAAGGAGACAAATAACAAGTTTCACCACACCACCGGATTAGAGATGTAGAACACATGTATACATACAGGGCTAAGAAAATAAATGGATCTGTTCAGAATAAGGAACATGATTTTTAGCTACAATTTGAAACTGGCAGTTGTTGCAAACATCCAATCTGATGCAAACACCAAGTAAACATCATGTAAGTGCATCTAGTGCCCCTTAGTGATTTTGGTGTATTGAAGACTTATAGGTTAAGGGACTAATGCGTTTGTGAGTGTACACAGATCTATAAGTCTATGAGGAGTTTGATAATTACAGAGAAATTTGACCCCTAAAAATGAAGTTCTTCGACTGAAGACTTTGGATTTCTGAAGACTTTCTGAAGACTTTGAAGGTGAAGAAATTGGTGTGACCTTGAAGACTTGGTATTCATTTGAGGAATATGAAGCGTGAAGACTTTTGTTTTCGTAGTTTCATTTTCTCTTTCTTGAGTCATAGGAAACACCGTACTGTTAAAGGGGGTCGAGGAAATACTAAGGAAAAATTTCCATGTGATGCTCAACTCAAAATCCTACACCTACCAATCCCTTCGAGTGAAGCCATTGGAAATCTCATACAGTTCAGTCATATTCTTCAGTGACAGAGACGAAGTTCTTCTGGTCCCTGAGGAATTTGTTCTGACTGAGGAGTTAGGAATTCGCCAGTGCGGATTGCCTACACAGTGAGGAACATGATAGCCCTGAGGAATTTGATACTCAAATTTCCGACCGTTGCTGTGCTATGCGCCAGCTGTCCCAAAATATCTACCCACCTAACGGTCATATCATTGAAGGGCATTTATGTCTTACCATGCGGGCTGCTCCCTAGGCTATAAATAGCCGCCCCCTACAACCACTAGCTGGTTGGCTGCTCCGAGAGAAACTGACACTTGTCATTTGAGAGTGTCCCATCCTCCGAGGACTTTGAGCGAAAATCATCAAGTGAGGAAAAACCCCAACCCAAACACCTACAAACCCAAAGTGATTGAGCATCACTGAAGAGATTGATCCTGCATGGATCCGACGCTTGTTACCTTTGAAGACTGTGCTTCTTCCAGACGGTTAGGCGTCATGGTCTAGAGCATCCAAGAGGAAATTGTGGATCGCCGAGTGACCGAGTTTGTGAAGGTTCGGAAGTCACCTGAAGACTTACCACGAGTGATTGGGCGAGGTCTGTGTGACCTTATCTCAAGGAGAATACGGTGAGGACTAGGTGTCCTGGACTGTGTGTTCAGGACTGGGTGTCCGGGACTGTGTGTCCTCAGGTTTAAATACCTAGCCGCTCCAACCAGACGTACAACTGAGACAACAGTTGGAACTGGTCTACCAAATCATTGTCTTCACCAAGCCAACTGGTTTTATTTCCTCAACTCTTTCATTTCCTCATTCCTGTGTTGTGCAATTGTTCATATCTGTGTTTGAAGACTTTGACTGAAGACTTTCTCAATTTCCTCAGTTCAATTTCCTCAGTCTGTTTGTCTTCATCCTGTGTTATCCTGTGTTTACGCTATCTATACTCTGTGCTTGTTTTCATTTCATCTTGATGACTATGCTTGTGTTCTGCTATGCATACTTTTGAGTGCTTATTCCGCTGCAAGTAGTTCTTCGCTAAGGAATTTCCTCACTCACAAATTCCTCAGTGAAGAACTTATAAAAATTGCCTATTCACCCCCCTCTAGTCGATATAACGCACTTTCAATTGGTATCAGAGCAAGGTACTCCCTTGTTCTGTGTGATTTTGGTTTAACCGCCTGGAGTTTTAGTTATGTCGACCGCAGGTATGAAGAAAGTGACATGCCCCATCTTTGACGGTCATGATTATCCCAAGTGGAAGGCCATGATGAGGAAACGCCTCATGGCAATGAACAGCAAGCTGTGGACCGTCACTGAGATTGGTCTTACCGATCTATGCAAGATGGCAGACACTGATGATATTCACAAGTACACTCGACTTGACATCATGGCGAAGGATATCATCTGTTCCTGCCTATCCAGAGATGAATTCAGGCGCATTATGCATCTTTGCAATGCGAAGCTTATCTGGGACCGAATCTCTGACGTCTATGAAGGTCATCGAACTTGTCATGATCCCTGGTTTGAGGATTTCAAGGAATCACTCAAAATGACGACTTTCGAACCTGAACCATCATCTTCTGCACCATGCCTCATGGCAAAAGGTGCCAAGGTAACCGAATGTTCCTCATCCGAGTCTAGTGATGATGAATCTGATGATGATTTTGGACCTAGCTATACCAAGCTTGTTTGTATTGCCACTAAACAACAAAAGGCCTTGGAAAAGGTTCAAAACATGCTAGACAAAAGTGATGATATGTTGGGTGAAGAAATGGATCGCACTAAAACCTTGACTGAAAATCTTCAGAGACTTCAGACTAGGTTTGACAACCTTCAAGGTCATCATAACACTCCCTTATCTGATCATGAGAAGCTTTCTTATGAATTTCTTCAAAGAAAGCAAGATCTTGAGAAGCTAAGAGTGAGTTATGAAGATCTTCAGAAGGAGCGCGATTCATTACTTGCTCAACAAATCAGCGCTGCTCAGGAAGAATTTGTTCCTCCATGTTTGAAATGCATTGAACGTGAATCTACTAATTCTTCACCTGAATGTTCAAATGCTTCTAATGCTACAAATTCTTCAACTGTCTCTGCTATCACTAATTCCTCATCTGAGGACATTGCTAGTATCACTGACGATGCAGGGCTGAAGGAATTGTACATGACAGGCATGTACAAAAGCCTCAAAGGGCATCAGACTCTTTGTGATGTGCTTAAAAAGCAGATCCTCAACAGGAACCCTAGGAAAGAGGGTATTGCCTTTGAGAGGAAACTCAATGCTGATGGTACATATTGGAAGCCTGAGCAGTACCCCAAAACCTCATGGGTTGCTGCAAAGGGACCTCCAGTTGATCCATCTAATTTATCTGGCTTTACATGTGAATCTTCTCATTCTTCTGATGAGTCATTTGACTCCAACTATGAACTGTTCAAAAATCAGAATGGTGAAGTATTTGCTAGATATGTTGGCACTAACTGCAGGAACGGTTCTCCTATGAAGAAAATCTGGGTTCCCAAAAGGTGCCTTGAAAGTCTTCAGGTGAATGTCCTCATGACACCACCTGTGAAGAATAGGAACCCCAGATCAAATTCTTCATATGGATCCAAGTCCTCATACGGACCAAATTCCTCACATGGATCAAATTCCTCAAAAGGATCAAAGTCCTCATATGAATATCATTGTGCTAACAACTCTGTTTCGCAGGGAAGAGCTAAGGGCTATGAATATGAGCATTATTCTTCTAATCATTATGTTCATAAGTCCTCGAAGAATTTCTCTGCTTATTCATATGCTTACCCTAACTCCTCTTATGTGAAACGAAATGGATTGGCTTCTATGCCACCTTTCTCTTATGGAGCTCGCAGAGTGATGAACTCTTTGCCACCCCTTCAGATGTGGGTGGTGAAGAAAAAGAACTAATCTCTTATGCAGGGCCAGGTCTCCAGACGTACTTGAACGTCTGAAGAATTTGTTGGGGACCTGACAAATTGCCTGAAAGGACGCAGGCTAATCGTGAAGAAATGAACTTTCATTTCTCACGTCCTCATACTGCTTTATCTGTTCTATTGCTTGATGAAACTTTTGCACCTGTTGCTAGACTTGAAGCTATTCGCATATTACTTGCTTATGCTAACCATCATGACATCACCTTATATCAAATGGATGTGAAAAGTGCATTCCTCAATGGTAAGCTTGAGGAAGAAGTATATGTTGCTCAACCCCCAGGTTTTGAAGATCCTAAGCATCCTGACAAAGTCTTCAGACTAAATAAGGCCCTCTATGGCCTCAAGCAGGCCCCTCGGGCGTGGTATGATACTTTGAAGGAATTCCTCATGAAGAAAGGCTTCAAACCCGGTTCACTCGACCCTACTCTTTTCACTAAATCATATGATGATGAATTGTTTGTATGCCAAATATATGTTGATGACATCATTTTTGGCTGTACTGACCAACGTTATAGTGATGAATTTGCCTATATGATGAGTGAAGAATATCAAACGTCTATGATGGGAGAGTTGAAATTCTTCTTAGGTCTTCAAATTTGTCAACAACGCAATGGCATATTCATATCTCAGGAGAAATACCTCAAGGATGTACTGAGGAAATTCGGCATGCAAGATTGCAAAGGCGTCAAAATTCCTATGCCCACTAATGGCCATCTGTGCACTGATGAAAATGGTATTGACTTCGATCAAAAGGTATACCGCTCCATGATTGGTTCTTTATTGTACTTATGTGCATCTAGGCCAGATATTATGCTTAGTGTTTGCATGTGTGCCCGATTTCAAGCTACACCGAAGGAATCACACCATAAGGCTGTGAAGCATATTCTTTGATATCTAGCTCACACACCAACACTAGGATTATGGTACCCAAGGGCTCGGCTTTTGATCTCGTTGGATATTCTGACTCTGACTATGCTGGTGATCGTGTGGATCGCAAGTCAACATCTGGTACATGTCATTTCCTCGGATGATCTTTGGTATGTTGGTCCTCGAAGAAACAGAACTGCGATCACTGTCTACTGCTGAAGCTGAGTACATTGCTGCTGGTTCTTGCTGTGCTCAATTGCTGTGGATGAAGCAAACTCTCAAGGACTATGGCGTCAACATGAAGAATGTGCCTCTCTTCTGTGACAATGAGAGTGCCATCAAGATTGCTCACAACCCAGTTCAGCACTCAAAGACAAAGCACATTCAGATTCGTCATCATTTTCTTCGCGATCATGTGTTGAAGGGTGACATTTCTATTGAGCACGTGAAGACTGAAGAATAGCTAGTCGACATCTTCACAAAGCCCTTGGATGCGGTGTGAGCTAAATATCCTAGAATCTTCGAATGTTCTTTGAAAAGGACACTCATCCTAACACTTATGCAAAATTGATGACTTAGATGTGCAACACATGAAGAAACGTTTTCCTTCAATCAATGAAGAATAACACTCTAAGTGTGAAGAAATTAATGAAGAATTTGATTCTCAGAACCCTACGACAATTGTACGTGGTGTCTGAAATCATCATTCTTATACGGTGGGTCACGCCACCACAAAAGTTGAAAATCTTCAATTTGAGTTTTTCCTCAGTTTTGAAATTCCTCAGTTGTTCATATTCTTCAACTTTGCAAAATCTTCACTGTTTCCGTCGTTTCTCTTCATTGGCTATATAGATATATATGAGTTTATGTCCTCTACAGCATTCACTTATGGCTAATTCTTCAAGTTGCTATTTCTGCTAAGTGAATGTGATCGGACCCTTCCCCCCTCTATGCTATACTCAACCCAATCTATTCACAAATTCTTCATGTGTGTTCTATTTGAAACTCGTTCAAAATCTTCACTGTGTCCTTGTCAGCTGAAGAATTTGCGAACGGAACTTTTAACTTATCTTATCCAAATTTTTGGCTTTGCCGCTCAAACCGTTCCGCTTCCCACGATATACTTATCTATTCACCCACGATCTAACATGATCTCCACCTCTCAGTACGTGGGTGACACATGTCATGCGAATGAGAAGGGTCAGGGGCACGTTCTTCCAATTTCTTCGAGCGAACTGTTTTTCACTGTGGTTATAAATACCCCCTGTCCCCTTCCTCGCTTCTTTTACTCCGCTTGACCTCTCTCCAGCTCGAGCTTCTCAAACCCTAGCGCCGCCGCTACATCATCGTCGCCGGTGAGGAAGAGCTTCACTGCCTTGACCTCGTCACCGCCGTACTCACGCCGGCCGCGGAAATCTTCACTCCGCCATCGTAGCCGTCTTCCTCCGCCAAGTTAGGGCGTGGAAGATCTGCACAAATGAGCTTCACTTCTCCACATCCCAATTCATCGTGTTCTTCGTTCAGGGTAATTAAAAGTTACTTTTACTGCCCACTTTGATTCAAATGTTTACTACAAAATCTTCAAAGGTGTTTTTCTTCAAATCCTCACACACTAAACACCTCACATATCATCTGTTCTTGATTCATTTCTCTAAGCATCATTTTTCTTCAAGATTCCTCAATTGTGTGGATCTTCGATCTATACAACTCTGGAACCTAAGACAAAGAACGCTTAGTGAAATTCTTCAAGACTCATCTGGTCAAATTCCTCAAACTTGTTCTTATTGAAAAACCTTCTGAGAACGCATATGACCTCTCCAAATTCCTCGCAACTATACTCTGTTCACAGGTACTCATGTCCGCTGCTGAATCACTAGGTTCTCATCAACTTAACTCATTTGCAGCGTTCCTTGAAGAAAAGTTGCATACTTCTTCAGAGAGTTCAATTGTTCAAATTCCTCAACTGAAGAAAATGTCTAATGAAAAGAGGCCACAGAAAGGAGGAAAGAAGCCTAAGGTCAATACTGCCTTTGAAATCCCTGAGGACATTTATGATGGGTACTGCACACCCCCTGAGGAAGATAAAAATCAGCGCAAGGTGCGCATTCAGAGGATAGAAAGGAGATGGGCAAAAGAGTGGAGGGATTACAGGTATGTGACTCCAAAATACATGAAGAAATTCGCTGTTACTCCTCCATGCTCAAGACCTCCATTGGCACCTGGCCAAGAGGCAGATCCCACTAGCATCAAGCGCGGTGAGGATTTTCCTGAAGAATGGGCCAAGCGCCAAGCCAAGTTGGCCAAACAGGCAAAAGATGCAGTGAGGAAATTCAACGAAGATTCCACTGCTGCTGCTGCTACTGCTGAGGCCTCTGTACGGCCGAAGAAATCCATGGCAAAGAAGCCTGCGCATAAGCCAAGTGCCTCTTCGTCAATGCCCTCATGACCAATTTCCTCAGCTCAGCCCTCACGGCCAATTCCTCGAGCCGCTCCTGCTCCTCCAAAGTCCTCAGCTGCTCCGACAAAATCCTCAGCGCCTGTGCATCTTGCCACGTGCCAAAGGACTACTGGCATCTCTATTGCCTCAGGAGCTTCAGCTAGTTCCTCAGCTGCACCAAAGTCTTCAACAGGACCCTCTCTGCTCAAGACAAAGACAACTGCTGGACGAGGCTCTCGCCCAAGTCCTCAGAAGAAGCAGGTCGCCTTCCAAGTACCGTATGATGAAGACGAAGCTGATGATGAAGAACTTGCTGAAATCATCAGAGATAGGCAAGTCAGGGCAGCTAGAGCCAAGGGCACAGAAGTGCCACTGCTTTTGGATCCAAAGCTGATCCTCGACTATATTGATCTCTGGCACAAGGACCCAAACACTCCTATGCCTGATTTCAAGTTGACACCTGGCCAAAGTCACATGCTGCCCCATTTCATCAGTGAAGAAAAATGGAAATATGAGAATTCCAGGCAACTCAAGAAAGCACAGTACAGGAAGGAGAAGTTCCTGAAGAACAACGTTGTCTCTATGACAACTGATGAACTTGTAAAGCTCCAGTCTGAAATCAATGTCCTCAGCGATGATTTCAACGCTTACTATGCTGATTGGAAAGGAGCCAAGGTCAGGTTCGTCAATTTGACGAAGACACTCACTTCAAGTGCCGCTGCCCCTGTGCATACTGAAGTCACTCCTGCTGAAGCATCTGCTCAGCAAACTGAAGAACATGCCAGCACCGCTGATGACAATCAGGCTGCTGAAGATAATGTGAGTTCCAGGGCACCCACTAGCGGTGCGCCTGAAGAAAATGAAGAGGTCAGGGCAACTACATCAGTTGTGCCTGAAGAAACTGCACCAAATTCCTCTGCTCCACCTGCGCCTACTCCAACTTCAATCCTTCCATCTGCATCTAATGTGAAGAAGACCAAGGCTGCAGAGCGTGCAACAGTGAAGAAAAGGAAAGCAACAGCTTCTTCAGATTCTTCTGCTCCGAAGAAAATGAAGCCTATGACCAGCTCTTTTGCAAACCCGATTGATGCTATTCCAATCTCAACCATGCCATCAAAGGACCTTGTTCCTTTTGGTGAAGAATATGTGATCCCTAGCGGATCTGATGAAGAAACTCCTTCTGCTGCTACGTCAGAGCAGATGGATGAAGAAATTGAAGTGGATGAAATCCCTTCAACCCCAGTTGTTTCCTCGCCTGTGCCTCAGTTTACTGCTGAAGAGGCCGGCGTTGAAGCAATTGAAGATGAAGATGTGGACATTGGCTGTACCACACCTGTGATGAATGATGACTTTTGGGAAAGTCAGCACCCCAATTCTCCACTCTTCACTCCACTGCAGCAAATTCCTCAGTCCCCAGTCACTACAGTTCAAATGGGATCTGATGAAGCTCATGAAGACATTCCAGCCGCTAGTGCTGAAGAAACTGAAAATGAAGAATTCAAGAACCAGGCTGCCATTGAAGAGGAACTAGAAATTCCTCAGTCTGAAGAACCTGGGATTGTGATTCCTGAGGTTGTGATGCAACTCACTGACACTCCTCTGCCCAAACCAAAGGATCCTTTCTCCAGGAAACAAAAATTCAAGATTGATGTCTTCTTGGGCGAGCATGTATTCTTCACTGATTACAACCCTTATGACTCTGCTCGCATAAGGAAAAGGCGTTTCTGGACTGCCAGCCAGGCAAATTTCTATTCCTCAGTGATGTTCGACAAAGACAAAGTCTTCGACCATGAGCACATTCCTCACGTGGACATGGAATCTCTGTCGTGCTTCGTGCCAGTCCTCAGTGTTCTTCACGACGCTGGACTGTTAAATTTCTGCACTGACATCTGTGATTGGAATGAAGAACTTATTCTTCAATTCTATGCAACGCTGCACATCACCGGCAACTCTGAAGATGTGAATTCATGGGTGCTGGACTGGATGTCTGAAAACACTCACTACAAGGCACCAGCTACTGAATTGCTTCGTGCCTTACCTCTCAGTCCGCCCCTTGAAGGTGCTTGTTGCGTCTACAATGAACCTGAGCTAACCGATCACTACATGCAAGTGCTGATGAAGCCTTTGAAGCCAGGTCAGACCTCGAGAACAAAATTCCTTGTGAAGGAATTGTTGTATGTGCCTCGGACTGTCTATCGCATTCTGACGAAGACATTGAGTCCAATCAAGGGCCACGACTCAAATGAAGAAGAAGTCGTTGGCATCATGAAGAATCTGCTTTTCAATATCATCCATGGCATTCCCATCAACTTCCATGATTTCTTCATGAGGACTCTGGCTAATGTCGCCATGTCACCATTTGAGTTGAAGCCTTATGCACCTTGGATTATGAGATTCATCAGGACAAGGTCTTCACTCAACTATAAAGCTGATACACTGAACCATTGCAGCTACTTGCCCCCAATTGAAGTCCTCAAACGGACATTTTCCTCAGCTGATGAAAAGGGCAAGGCTACTGCTGTAATTGATGAAGGCAGTCGTCCATTGGATGGACAATTTCGCAAGGCTGCATCCTACTCCACCAATGATGACTCTGCCACCCATGACTCTGCCGCCAACGCACCCAAGCAAAATCCTCAAGGCACAGCACCCAGGGTGATGACTGACCGTGAGCTTCTCCTCAGTCTTCACCAGAAGGTTGATCGCAATCATAAATGGGTCAAGCGTCAGTTTGGTTCAATTCTTCACAACATGACTGCTACCCACAATGCAGTGAAGAAAAACCACTGCTACCTTCATGAAATCCTCAACCGCACCTGGGCTGTTCTGTCTCAAGTCTATAGTGAAGAAGATCTGAAGACAATGGGTCTCAAGGATGATCTTGACTGGGCTGCACCTCCTCCGAAGAAGTACAAGAAGGTCAAGGTTCCTTCCTTGGTGGCCAGCTCCTATTCTTCATCACGTGACACTGATGAAAATGAAGATTTGGACGACACTGCGGTAGGCCCTACTCCAACAACCGACCCCAACAACGCTGACGCTCCTTCATCACCTTGATATTCTTCAGGGGCGTTAGTCCTCATTTTCGACCCTTTTGGTCATTTGATGAGAAAGGGGGAGAAATTTGAGTTAGTCTTCAAGCGGGTCTATTATATGGGCGTTTTTTTCCTAAGTTACAACTCTCGTTCTTCTGATGACTTTGTTGGATCGAGTTGTAAACTTAAACTTTATGGTGACCTGATACTTTTGCTGTTTCTTCTGCATGCCTATTCCTCGTTAATGTTATTGCACGCATGCTGAATTACATCAGTCACCATATTTCATCATGCATTTCAAATTCTTCATATATTATGTCAAATGCGTGTATGAATTACAAGATATAGGGGGAGATCTCCATGATTCAACTCTTCAAGTGTGCATTGCTTCAAAAGCAAATTCCTCACTATGCACATCTTCAGGGGGAGTTCTTCTATATCTTGCAATCAAATTCCTCAATATCAGTATTTACACTTCATATGTTTATTCCCGTTGAAAACTTAACCTATATTGTCATCAATCACCAAAAAGGGGGAGATTGTAAGTGCATCTAGTGCCCCTTAGTGATTTTGGTGTATTGAAGACTTATAGGTTAAGGGACTAATGCGTTTGTGAGTGTACACAGATCTATAAGTCTATGAGGAGTTTGATAATTACAGAGAAAGTCGACCCCTAAAAATGAAGTTCTTCGACTGAAGACTTTGGATTTCTGAAGACTTTGAAGTGAAGAAATTGGTGTGACCTTGAAGACTTGGTATTCATTTGAGGAATATGAAGCGTGAAGACTTTTGTTTTCGTAGTTTCATTTTCTCTTTCTTGAGTCATAGGAAACACCGTACTGTTAAAGGGGGTCGAGGAAATACTAAGGAAAAATTTCCATGTGATGCTCAACTCAAAATCCTACACCTACCAATCCCTTCGAGTGAAGCCATTGGAAATCTCATACAGTTCAGTCATATTCTTCAGTGACAGAGACGAAGTTCTTCTGGTCTCTGAGGAATTTGTTCTGACTGAGGAGTTAGGAATTCGCCAGTGCGGATTGCCTACACAGTGAGGAACATGATAGCCCTGAGGAATTTGATACTCAAATTTCCGACCGTTGCTGTGCTATGCGCCAGCTGTCCCAAAATATCTACCCACCTAACGGTCATATCATTGAAGGGCATTTATGTCTTATCATGCGGGCTGCTCCCTAGGCTATAAATAGCCGCCCCCTACAACCACTAGCTGGTTGGCTGCTCCGAGAGAAACTGACACTTGTCATTTGAGAGCGTCCCATCCTCCGAGGACTTTGAGCGAAAATCATCAAGTGAGGAAAAACCCCAAACCCAAACACCTACAAACCCAAAGTGATTGAGCATCACTGAAGAGATTGATCCTGCGTGGATCCGACGCTTGTTACCTTTGAAGACTGTGCTTCTTCCAGACGGTTAGGCATCATGGTCTAGAGCATCCAAGAGGAAATTGTGGATCGCCGAGTGACCGAGTTTGTGAAGGTTCGGAAGTCACCTGAAGACTTACCACGAGTGATTGGGCGAGGTCTGTGTGACCTTAGCTCAAGGAGAATACGGTGAGGACTAGGTGTCCTGGACTGTGTGTTCAGGACTGGGTGTCCGGGACTGTGTGTCCTCAGGTTTAAATACCTAGCCGCTCCAACCAGACATACAACTGAGACAGCAGTTGGAACTGGTCTACCAAATCATTGTCTTCACCAAGCCAATTGGTTCTATTTCCTCAACTCTTTCATTTCCTCATTCCTGTGTTGTGCAATTGTTCATATCTGTGTTTGAAGACTTTGACTGAAGACTTTCTCAATTTCCTCAGTTCAATTTCCTCAGTCTGTTTGTCTTCATCCTGTGTTTACGCTATCTGTACTCTGTGCTTGTTTTCATTTCATCATGATGACTATGCTTGTGTTCTGCTATGCATACTTTTGAGTACTTATTCCGCTGCAAGTAGTTCTTCGCTAAGGAATTTCCTCACCCACAAATTCCTCAGTGAAGAACTTATAAAAATCGCCTATTCACCCCCTCTAGTCGATATAACGCACTTTCACATCACTAGAGGAAATGGTGCCTATCAAAATCTATACTAGAACAAAGTTTGAAGGCTTGAGAAGGATGGACTTACATTACATGTTAACACTGGCTGGACAAAGCTCTTCTCCATGTTGATGGAAGGATAATTCAAGAAATTCCCAAAAGAAACTTCTTCATAAGCATTGTCTTTATTCTACATTTTATAAAGAGTAAATATAGATCTAATAATATTGGAAGAAATAAAGGATAATGAAGCTCAGATGCAGAGTGATGATATATACGCAAATAGCTATCAATTAAGTACATCGTTACAAGGCAAAAGGTACTGACAAGAGGAATGCAGACCTCAACGTGTGCAGTTGCATTGGCTTTATTCAACATTTTGGTAAGAGTAAATGTAGATCTAATAATTTTGAGAAAGTGGAGGACGTGGCAGATAAGATGCAGTGTAATGCTAGAGAATCAATTATCTCGCAATGCAAGTACAATAATACTACCACTATCGGTTATTACTCATTGCTCAAATGGATGTATCTAGCACTATTGAAGTTCTAAAAACATCCAATTGAGCAACAATTAATTCAATACAAGGGGAGTACATGACAAACATGTACTTACATGAGCAATCTAGAACTTCATAACCATTGGATTAATTCTACATTTATGTAAGAGTAAATTATAATTTCGAGCAAATGATGGTTAAGGAAGCGAACATTTACAGTGGTGCTACATAATCAAATAACAATGAGTGTAAGTATGCTGACAAAGGGCAAGAGGTACTGACAAGAGCAATGTAGTGCCCAGTATTGTTGTGAGATCCTATGATCCTTTGAGAATGGAGATTCATCTACAATTAGTTTTCATACAAGAGAGATGGTAAGGCCCCCAGTATTCGAAAGGACTAGCTTCTCACCCTTATCCTGGCATTATGCAGTTTAGTCCATAGATACTACCCAATTCATTTGATACCGATGCATATGTAGTATAGATCTGATGTAAGTCTTGCGAGTACTTCAGATGAGTACTCACGATTGCTTTGCTACATTTCCCCCCCTATTTCCTTCTTCCTGGATGTTGCGATCAGATGTCGGATCCCAGGAGCCAGATGCCACCGACGGCGACTACTACTATCCCGACGGAGCCTCCTATTACTACATGGAGGCCGACGACGACCATGAGTAGTTAGGAGGCTCCCAGGTAGGAGGCCTTGCCTTTTGATCGATGTTGCTTTTGTGCTAGCCTTATTAAGGAAAACTTATTTAACTTATGTTTGTACTCAGATATTGTTGCTTCCACTGACTCGTTTGTATCCAAGCCCTCGAGGCCCCTCGCTTGTAATATAAAGCTTGTATGTCTCAATTTGTGTTTAGAGTTGTGTTGTGATATCTTCCCGTGAGTCCCTGATCTTGATCGTACACAATTGCGTGTATGATTAGTGTACGATTGAATCGAGGGCGTCACATGTCAGCACCTACCTCAGGGCCTACATGACAGTGTGTGGATGGTTCGCGCAGCCGTCCTTTTTAATGGAAGCATGCGGTGGGGCCGGCCTCATCCACTTCCAACATCCGTCCACATCTGGCCATGCGGTGCTCCCTCGCCGGCGACCAGGAACCCTAGCAAGCCACCACCATCGGGGTTTTCAAAGAGAAGAGAAGGGGGAAGCTCAGCACCGACGCGAGCTCTTCCCGCGGCTCGCCGGCGTGAGCTCCTCCACCGCTGCCTGCTACACGCGGTTCGCCACCGAAGTGGCAGTGCCTGTACATACCAGTCCACCAGGCGCGGTGGCACTGCCAGTACCGCCGGCCACTGCAGTATCCGGATGTCAACCTACTGCACATCTAGCATCTAGATCTGCAGTCGATCCCCATTCCGGTAGTGCCACGCACGGCACAGGCGCACACTAAGGAGGTTCGTCAGCGTCGCGAGACCCTCACTCCGAAGCAGCTGGAGATGCGTGCCTACGCGCCAGACTCCCTCAACTGGGAGCGTTGGTTCACACTAGAGCACGAGGGGGAGCATCGCCGGGGCATCCACGTCGACCACGATGTTCCTCCTCTGCCGCGTAATGTTCTGCCGGAGGAGGAGGATGAAGAGGCGGCCTACCAAGCTGCCCTCGAGCTATCCCTGTAGCACACGCTGGAGGGAGCAGGATCGAGGAGGAGGCCCGATGTGATAGGCTGGAGCACGCGCTCGCCTTATTGATGTCTACTACGCAGTAGTGAATCAAAGAACTCATGCATGTAATCAGTGACTAGGGATCGATCAATCGGATGCAACCGAGCCATACAAAAAGAATTGGAAAAGGGATGACGCAAGAGCAGCGGAAGGTGACCTTATTCTTGTAGACGTTGTTGGGCCTCCAAGTGCAGAGGTTTGTAGGACAGTAGCAAATTTCCCTCAAGTGGATGACCTAAGGTTTATCAATCCGTGGGAGGTGTAGGATGAAGATGGTCTCTCTCAAACAACCTTGCAACAAAATAACAAAGAGTCTCTTGTGTCCCCAACACACCCAATACAATGGTAAATTGTATAGGTGCACTAGTTCGGCGAAGAGATGGTGATACAAGTGCAATATGGATAGTAGATATAGGTTTTTGTAATCTGAAAATATAAAAACAGCAAGGTAACTAATGATAAAAGTGAGCGTAAACGGTATTGCAATGCTAGGAAACAAGACCTAGGGTTCATACTTTCACTAGTGCAAGTTCTCTCAACAATAATAACATAATTGGATCATATAACTATCCCTTAACAGGCAACAAAGAGTCACTCCAAAGTCACTAATAGCGGAGAACAAATGAAGAGATTATTGTAGGGTACGAAACCACCTCAAAGTTATTCTTTCGGATCGATCTATTCAAGAGTTCGTACTAGAATAACACCTTAAGACACATATCAACCAAAACCCTAATGTCACCTAGATACTCCAATGTCACCTCAAGTATCCGTGGGTATGATTATACGATATGCATCACACAATCTCAAATTCATCTATTCAACCAACACAAAGAACTTCAAAGAGTGCCCCAAAGTTTCTACTGGATAGTCAAGACGAAAACGTGTGCCAACCCCTATGCATAAGTTCACGAACTCGCAAGTTGATCACCAAAACATACATCAAGTGGATCACGTGATATCCCATTGTCACCACAGATAAGCACATGCAAGACATACATCAAGTGTTCTCAAATCCTTAAAGACTCAATCCGATAAGATAACTTCAAAGGGAAAACTCAACCCATTACAAGAGAGTAGAGGGGGAGAAGCAACATAAGATCCAACTATAATAGCAAAGCTCGCGATACATCAAGATCGTGCCAAATCAAGAACACGAGAGGGAGAGGTCAAACACATAGCTACTGGTACATACCCTCAGCCCCGAGGGTGAACTACTCCCTCCTCGTCATGGAGAGCGCCGGGATGATGAAGATGGCCACCAGTGAGGGATCCCCCTCCGGCAGGGTGCCGGAACAGGGTCCCGATTGGTTTTTGGTGGCTACAGAGGCTTGCGGCGGCGGAACTCCCGATCTATTCTGTTCTCCGAAGGTTTTAGGGTATATGGATATATATAGGCGGAAGAAATACGTCAGGGGAGCCACGAGGGTGGAGGGCGCGCCCCCCTGCCTCGTGCCTCCCTTGTTGCTTTCCTGACGTGCACTCCAAGTCTCCCGGGTTGCTTTCTTTCCAAAAATAACTTCTCCAGAAGGTTTCATTCTGTTTCGACTCCGTTTGATATTCCTTTTCTACGAAACACTGAAACAAGGGAAAAAACATGAACTGGCACTGGGCTCTGGGTTAATAGGTTAGTCCCAAAAGTAATATAAAAGTGTTTAATAAAGCCCATAAACATCCAAGATGGATAATATAATAGCATGAATACTTCATAAATTATAGATACGTTGGAGACGTATCACTTATCGGCGAGAGGGGACTCCGTCCACACCCCACTCTTCGTCCCGCCTTCGCCATCGCCGCCGCTGCCCCTCGTCGAGCCAAAGGCAGAGCCGGAGTCCATGCCGACGCAGAAGCCTCGCCGCCTCCGCCCACTTGGCCGGAGGAGTCCTACACATGGACCGTCGAGCTACGCGAGTGGGTGAGCGCGCCTCCGATCCACTATGCCGCGATGTCTGATACGACCATTTTGCATCATGTTTTCTTGCTATTATTTATAATGTTTTTATGCATAATGATGCTTTATGGAGTAATTCCCTTTTCTCTCATAATATGCAAAGTATACACAAAGAGGGAGAATACCGGCACCTGGAATTCTGGACCTGAAAAAGCTACGTCAGGCCACCTATTCTGCACAACTCCAAATGAGCTGAAAATTTATGGAGAATTTTTTTGGAATATATGATGAATATTGGAGCAAATAAGTAGCAGAGGGGGCCCACCAGGTGGGCACAACCCACCTGGGTGCGCCAGGCCCCTAGGCGTGCCCTGGTGGGTTGTGCCCTCCTCGGCCCACCTCCGGTGCCCATCTTCTGGTAAATAAGTCATTTTGACTTAGTAAAAATAAGAGGAGGACTTTCGGGATGGAGCGCCACTGTCTCGATGCGGAACTTGGGCAGGAGCACTTTTGCCCTCCGGCGGAGCGATTCTGCCGGGGGAACTTCCCTCCCAGAGGGGGAAATCAAAGCCATCGTCATCACCAACAACCCTCTCATCTTGGGGAGGCCAATCTTCATCAACATCTTCAACAACACCATCTCCTCTCAAACCCTAGTTCATCTCTTGTTTTCAATCTTTGTACCGGAACCTCAGATTGGTACATGTGGGTGACTGGTAGTGTTGATTACATCTTGTAGTTGATTACTATATGGTTTATTTGGTGGAAGATTATATGTTCAGATCCATTATGCTATTTAATACCCCTCTGATCTTGAGCATGCTTATCATTTGTGAGTAGTTACTTTTGTTCTTGAGGTCACGGGAGAAATCTTGTTGCAAGTAATCATGTGAACTTGATATGTGTTCGATATTTTGATGATATGTATGTCGTGATTCCCTTAGTGGTGTCATGTGAACGTCGACTACATGAAACTTCACCATATTTGGGCCTAATTAAGGGAATGCATTGTGGAGTAGTTATTAGATGATGGGTTGCTAGAGTGACAGAAGTTTAAACCCTAGTTTATGCGCTACTTCGTAAGGGACCGATTTGGATCCAAATGTTTAATGCCATGGTTAGATTTTATCTTAATACTTTTCTCATAGTTGCAGATGCTTGCGAGGGGGTTAATCATAAGTAGGAGGTTTATTCAAGTAAGAACAACACCTAAGCACCGATCCACCCACATATCAAATTATCAAAGTAGCGAACACAAATCAAACCAACATGGTGGAAGTGACTGGTTGAAATTCCCGTGTCTCCTCAAGAACGCTTTGATAACTATAAGAAACCGTTTTGGCATGTCCTTTGCCACAAAAGGATTGGGCTACCTTGCTGCATACTATTTACCATTACCGTTACTTGCTCATTACAAATTATCTTGCTATCAAACTATCTCTTACCGATAATTTCAGTGCTTGCAGACATTAACTTGCTAAAAACAACTTGTCATTTCCTTTTGCTCCTCGTTGGGTTTGACACTCTTACTTATCGGAAGGACCACGATTGACCCCCTATACTTGTGGGTCATCAAGACTCTTTTCTGGCACCATTGTCGGGGAGTGAAGCGCTCTTGGTAAGTGGAAATTGGTAAGGAAAAATTATTACTACATGCTGAAATTTATTGTCACCTATTACTATGGAGAGCAATCCTTAGAGGGATTTGTTCGGGGTATCTTCACCTCGAACGGAAGCACAATTAGTTGATCATCAACCTACCGCACCTACTGAAAATATTGGTTATGAAATTCCTTCGGGTATGATAGAGCAACTGCTAGCTAATCCTTATGCAGGAGATGGAACCGAACATCCTGATATGCACTTGATATATGTGGATGAAATTTGTGGATTAATTAAGCTTGCAGGTTTAACCGGAGATGAAGCTAAGAAGAAGGTTTTCCCTTTATCCTTGAAGGGAAAAGCATTGACATGGTATAGGCTATGCGATGATATTGTATCTTGGAACTGGAACCTATTGAAATTGGAATTTCACCATAAAATTTATCCTATGCATCTAGTTCATCGTGATCGGAATTACATATATAATTTTTGGCCTCGTGAAGGAGAAAGTATCGCTCTAGCTTGGGGGAGGCTTAAGTCAATGTTATATTCATGCCCCAATCATGAGCTCTCAAGAGAAATTATTATTCAGAAATTTTATGATCCGCTTTTTCATAATGATCAATCCACACTCGATACTTCTTGTGCTGGTTCTTTTATGAAGAAGACTATTGAATTCAGGTGGGATCTCTTAGAAAGAATTAAACGCAACTCTGAAGATTGGGAACTCGATGAAGGTAAAGAGTCAGGTATTAAGCTTGAGTTTGATTGTGTTAAATCTTTAATCAATACCGATGCTTTTCAAAAGTTTAGCACTAAATATGGACTTGACTCTGAGATAGTAGCCTCTTTTTGTGAATCATTTGCTACTCATGTTGATCTCCCTAAGGAGAAGTGGTTTAAATATCATCCCCCTATTAAATAAGAAATTAAAGAACCGGTAATAGCTAAATAGGAAACTATCATTTACAATGTTGATCCAGTTGTGCCTACTGCTTATATTGAAAACCCACCTTTCCCTGTTAGGATAAAGGAACATGCTAAGGTTTCAACTGTGGTTCGCAAAAGTAATATTAAAGCACCTAAACCCCCTGAGCAGATTAAAGTAGAACCTAGTGTTGCTATGGTTAAAGATGTCCTGGTAGAAAATATTGATGGGCATGTTATTTACTTCTGTGATGAAGCCGCTAGAATTGGCAAACCTGATGAAAAGGATAAACATAGACCGGTTGTTGGCATGCCCGTTGTCTCGGTCAAAATAGGAGATCATTGTTATCATGGTTTATGTGATTTAGGTGCTAGCATAAGTGCTATTCCATTTACCTTATATCAAGAAATTATGGATGACATAGCACCCGCTGAAATAGAAGACATAGATGTTACTATTAAACTTGCTAATAGAGATACCATTGCACCACTTGGGATTGCTAGAGATGTTGAAGTCTTGTGCGGGAAAACTAAATATCCTACTGACTTTCTAGTTCTTGGTTCCCCACAAGATGACTTTTGTCCCATTATCTTTGACAGACCTTTCTTGAACACTGTCAATGCTACTACTATAGATTGTCATAAACAAACTGTCAGTGTTAGCTTTTGGTGATGAGTCTCATGAATTTATTTTTTCAAAGTTTAATAGAAAACTTCATAAGAAAGAATTACCTATTAAAGATGAAATAACTGGTCTTGCTTCTATTGTCGTGCCTCCTACTGATCCACTAGAACAATATTTGCTAGACCATGAAAATGATATGCACATGCATGAAAGAAATGAAATAGATATAATTTTCTTTGAACAATAACCTCTGCTTAAGCACAACTTGCCGATTGAAACTCTAGGAGGTCCTCCTCCACCTAAAGGCAATCCTGTGTTTGAACTAAAACAATTGCCCGACACTTTGAAATATGCTTATCTTGATAAGAAAAAGATGTATCCTGTTATTATTAGTGCTAACCTTTCAGAACACGAAGAAGAAAGATTATTGAAAATTTTGAAGAAGCATCGAGCTGCTATTGGATATACTCTTGATGATCTTAAGGGCATTAGTCCCACTCTATGCCAGCGCAAGATTAATATGGAACCTGATACTAAACTCGTTGTTGATCACCAACGTCGTTTGAATCCAAAGATAAAAGAAGTGGTAAGAACTGAAATATTAAAGCTTCTGGAAGCAGGTATAATCTATCCCATAGCTGATAGTAGATGGGTAAGTCCCGTTCATTGTGCCCCTAAGAAGGGAGGTATTACTGTTGTTCCCAATGATAAAAAATGAACTTATTCCACAAAGAACTGTCACTGGCTATTAGATGGTAATTGATTTCAGAAAATTAAACAAAGCAACTAGAAAAGATCATTACCCTCTACCTTTTATCCATCAAATGTTAGAAATACTATCTAAGCACACACACTTTTGTTTTCTTGATGGATATTCTGGTTTCTCTCAAATACCTGTTTCACAACCTGATCAAGAGAAGACCACCTTTTACTTATCCTTTTGAAACTTATGCTTATAGACGTATGCCTTTTGGTTTATTTAATGCACCTGCTACTTTTCAAAGATGTATGATAGCTATATTCTCTGATTTTTGTGAAAAGATTGTTGAGGTTTTCATGGATGATTTTTCCATCTACGGGAAGTCTTTTGATGACTTCTTAAGCAACCTTGATCGAGTTTTGCGGAGATGTGAGCAAACTAATCTTGTCTTGAATTGGGAGAAGTGCCACTTTATGGTTAATGAAGGTATTGTCTTGGGACATAAAATCTATGAAAGAGGTATAGAGGTGGATAAAGCTCAAGTTGATGCAATTGAGAAAATGCCATGTCCTAAACATATTAAAGGTATTCGTAGTTTCCTTGGTCATGATGGTTTCTATAGGAGGTTTATCAAAGACCTATCTAAAATTCCTAGGCCTCTTACAAATCTTTTACAAAAGGACGTTCCATTTATTTTTATGATGATTGTGTAGAAGCCTTTGAAACACTCAAGAAAGCCTTAACTTTTGCACCTATTGTCCAACCACCTGATCGGGACTTGCCTTTTGAAATTATGTGTGATGCTAGTGATTATGCTGTTGATGCTATTCTAGGACAAATAGTTGATAACAAATTAAATGTTATCCATTATGCTAACAAAACTCTAGACAGTGCCCAAAGAAATTATGCTACTACTGAAAAAGATTTTTTAGCAGTTGTGTTTGCTTGTGATAAATTCAGATCCTATGTTGTTGATTACAAAGTAATTGTTCACACTGATCATGCTGCTATAAAATATCTATGGAAAAGAAAGATGCTCAACCTAGACTCATTAGGTGGGTTCTCTTGCTACAAGAATTTGACTTACATAACATTGATAGGAAAGGAGCTGAGAACCCCGTAGCTGATAACTTGTCTAGGTTAGAAAATGTTCTTGATGACCCACTCCCTATTGATGATAGTTTTCCTGATGAACAATTGGCTGCAATAAATTTCTCTCACAACACACCCTGGTATGCTGGTATGCTGATTATGCTAATTATATTGTTATCAACAAAATAAAAAAAATCTTCTATCACTTAAGACATTACTTTTGGGATGACCCACATCTTTATAAAGAAGGAGTACATGGTATTATTAGACGTTGTGTACATGAGCATGAACAGGAACAAATCCTACGGAAATGTCACTCCGAAACTTATGGAGGACATCATGCAGGAGATAGAACTGCTCACAAGGTATTGCAATCTGGTTTTATTGGCCTACTCTCTTCAAGGATGCCCGTAAGTTTGTTTTATCTTGTGATGAATGTCAAAGAATTGGTAATATCGGTAAGCGTCAAGAAATGCCTATGAATTGTTCACTTGCTGTTGAACCATTTGATGTTTGGGATTTTGATTACATGTGACCTTTTCCTTCCTCTAATGGGTATACTCATATTCCGGTTGCTGTTGATTATGTTACTAAGTGGGTAGAAGCTATTCCAACTAGTAGTGCTGATCATAACACTTCCATTAAAATGCTTAAAGAAGTTATTTCCCCCAGGTTTGGAGTCCCTAGATATTTAATGATCGACGGTGGTTCACACTTTATTCATGGTGCTTTCCGTAAGATGCTTGCTAAGTACGATGTTAACTATAGAATTGCATCACCTTATCATCCTCAATCTAGTGGTCAAGTTGAACTTAGCAATAGAGAAATAAAATTAATATTACAAAAGACTGTTAATAGGTCTCGAAATAATTGGTCTAAGAAATTGGATGATGCACTTTGGGCCTACAGAACAACATATAAAAATCCTATGGGTATGTCTCCCTACAAAATGGTTTATGGAAAGGCTTGTCATCTGCCTCTTGAGTTAGAACATAAAGCATATTGGGCAATCAAAGAAATCAATTACGATTTCAAACTTGCTGGTGAAAAGAGGTTATTTGATATTAGCTCATTAGATGAATGGAGGACCCAGGCTTATGAAAATGCCAAATTATTCAAAGAAAAGGTTAAAAGATGGCATGATAAAAGAATCCAAAAGCGGGAATTCAAAGTGGGTGTAAACTCTCGTTTTAGGTTCTTTGTAGGAGAACTCCTCCCAAATGGGAAGGGCCATATATTATCAAAGAAGTTTATCGTTCTGGAGCTATCAAAATAAATAATGCCGAAGGTACTAACCCGAAGGTGGTCAATGGTCAAAGAACTAAACATTACATCTCACGTACGCCCATTAATGTTGAAAGTAATATTATCCAAACCATGACACCAGAGGAACATATAAAAAAGACCTTCTGGAACACTCTAGAATCGTGAAAAAGAGGAGGTATGTGATACGGTAAGTAAACGGACTCCGAAAAATCCGCAAAAATATTTTTTGTCAGTTTTGGAATATTACAAAAAAGAGGAAAATAAGAAATAACCAGGAAGGCAATCGAGGAGGGCACAAGACACCAGGGCACGCCTGCCTTGCCAGGTGCGCCCAGGTGGGTTGTGCCCACCTCGAGCACCTTCCCGACTTTGTATTCCCCTCGTTTTGCTTGTTTCCCAAGATGAAGAATCTTTATATACCCCCCAAACATATTGACAACTGTATCGCGGAGAAATCCTCTGCTCTTCTTTCTTTCTATTTTCTGTTAGATCTGTCAAGTCACGCATCATGTCTTCTGCTTCCTCTAACAACGTAGAAGATGATGCCTAGTTGATGAAGATAGAATTGAAGAGGAAGGAGTCAAAGGAAGCCAGCAAGGGTGGCAAGAGCAAGGGAGCTGCAGAGGTAAAATTCCCAAAATGAGGATATCCTTCAACCTTACTATGAATATCTTACCCCTACTGAAATTGAAGCTTTTACGATCATTGAAACGGTTCGTGTTCAAATCAAATTTCTCGCTCGTGAAAATCTTCTGCTGCAAGGGCACAACATTGCTCTCCGAAGCGTCATCCGTAGATTGGAGTTCCTTTTGAGCCTGAAGTATGATGTTGCTACTACCTCACCATCACCACCTTCTCCTCCATCACCACCAAAGGAGACTTGAGTATCGGGTATGGGCACTCCCCTTGGCTTGAGCCAAGCTTGGGGGAGGTGCCCCGGTATCGTATCACAACACCATCTTGGCATTTACTTATCTTAGTTCGATCCTTAGTTATCTTTTTATTTAGTTGAATAAAAGTTTAGTTTGATCTTCCTTCGAGTGTTTGCTTAGTGATCTATCTATCTATCTAATCGTGTGCGAGATATATAATAAAGTTTAGTTTGAATTTTTGCTTTCCTTATTTCCTTGTTTCAATCAAAATAAAGGAAAATAAATAAAAAAGATCATATGCTAATCTTATGTTAAGTAATGACATCACATAAGGAAAAGTATAAGTAGTAAAATTTATTGGAGATTGGCAAACATAGCATTGGTCAATGATGCAATGCATGAAAGAATTAATAAGGGAAGAGAAGATTCACATGCAAATACACTATCTTGGACACCTTTTATGATTGTGAGCCCCCACCAAAATATTATATGCCAGAATTGTTGACGTTGGACAAGGAAGACACCATAATGACTTATGCTTGTTCATATTCACATAGAAGTTATATTGTCATAGATCCTTTAACATGTGGTGCTTGCTCAATATCTTTTCTAGCCAAAAATTCTGCACTAGGTGGTGATACTACTTGTGCATCCAAAACCCCTTAAACCAACATATTTTTCGAGAGTCCACCATACCTCAACTAAGTTGTCATCGGTGCAATAAGGCAATAAAAATGGCTTCTAAATATGTTGGATCATTTAGTGTAAGAGAAAATTGATTGTTGTACAAACTTGTGATGGCAAAATAATAAAAGCGACAGACTGCATAATAAAGGTTGCTATCATAAGGGGCAATATGACGTGACGTTCTTTTGCACTAAGAGATTGAGCATGCAAACCAAAAAGCGCATGAAAACCTCTGCTTCCCTCTGCGAAGGGCCTATCTTTTACTTTTATGTATTTATTTTTATGCAAGAGTCAAAGTATTCTTCCCTTTTCCTTTTTATTTTTTATTTTTGCAAGCATCATGTGGTGAGGAAAGATCTAGGCACATCACCCTTGAGGTGAATACATTGGGAGGCGAAACTATAAGCCTCTATCTTTCTATGTGTCCGATTGAAACTTTTTGCGCATGTGTATGCGGTGAGTGTTAGGAATCATAGAAGATTATATGATGGTTGAGTATGTGGACTTTCTTAAAGGCTCCGATACGACACCCTTCTTGAAAAGAGGATGAATTGTAGTAGCAAAGTTGATCGAGAACATAGTTTGTTCGTTTTCAATAGAGTTTATGCTTCTACCTCGATATTATGATGAATTGTTACTTGTACACAAGAAGTTATATGATAAAGCTATGTGGTAAAGTGTTATAATAAAGTTTGTTGTTGTTACAATAATATGCAATATGCTTCTATGTATGTATTTTGTTTTTATCGACACCTCTCTCTCTAAGCATGTGGACATGTTTTTCGATTTCGGTTTTTCACTTGAGGACAAGCGAGGTCTAAGCTTGGGGGAGTCGATACGTCCATTTTGCATCATGTTTTCTTGCTGTTATTTATAATTTTTTATGCATAATAATGATTTATGGAGTAATTCTAATGCCTTTTCTCTCATAATATGCAAAGGTTACACAAAGAGGGAGAATACCGGCAGCTGGAATTCTCGACCTGAAAAAGCTACGTCAGGCCACCTATTCTGCACAACTCCAAATGAGCTGAAAATTTACGGAGAATTGTTTTGGAATATTTGATGAGTATTGGAGCAAATAAGTACCAGAGGTGGCCCACCAGGTCGGCACAACCCACCTTGGCGCGCCAGGGCCCCCAGGCGTGCCCTGGTGGGTTGTGCCCTCCTCGGCCAACCTCCGGTGCCCATCTTCTGGTATATAAGTCATTTTAACCTAGAGAAAATAAGAGGATGACTTTCGGGACGGAGCGCCACCGTCTCGAGGCGGAACTTGGGCAGGAGCACTTTTGCCCTCCGGCAGAGCGATTCCGCTGGGGGAACTTCCCTTCCGGGGGGAGAAATCGAAGCCATCGTCATCACCAACAACCCTCTCATCTTCGGGAGGCCAATCTTCATCAACATCTTCAACAACACCATCTCCTCCAAACCCTAGTTCATCTCTTGTTTTCAATCTTTGTACCGGAACCTCAGATTGGTACATGTGGGTGACTGGTAGTGTTGATTACATCTTGTAGTTGATTACTATATGGTTTATTTGGTGGAAGATTATATGTTCAGATCCATTATGCTATTTAATACCCCTCTAATCTTGAGCATGCTTATCATTTGTGAGTAGTTACTTTTGTTCTTGAGGTCACGGGAGAAATCTTGTTGCAAGTAATCATGTGAACTTGATATGTGTTCGATATTTTGATGATATGTATGTTGTGATTCCCTTAGTGGTGTCATGTGAACGTCGACTACATGAAACTTCACCATATTTGGGCCTAATTAAGGGAATGCATTGTGGAGTGGTTATTAGATGATGGGTTGCTAGAGTGACAGAAGTTTAAACCCTAGTTTATGCGCTACTTCATAATTAAGGGACCGATTAGGATCCAAATGTTTAATGCCATGGTTAGATTTTATCTTAATACTTTTCTCGTAGTTGCGGATGCTTGCGAGGGGGTTAATCATAAGTAGGAGGTTTGTTCAAGTAAGAACAACACCTAAGCACCAATCCACCCACATATCAAATCATCAAAATAGCAAACACAAATCAAACCAACATGATGGAAGTGACTGGATGAAATTCCCGTGTCTCCTCAAGAACGCTCTGCTAACTATAAGAAACCGTTTTGGCCTGTCCTTTGCCACAAAAGGATTGGGCTACCTTACTACATACTATTTACCATTACCGTTACTTGCTCGTTATAAATTATCTTGCTATCAAACTATCTGTTACCGACAATTTCAGTGCTTGCAAACATTACCTTGTTGAAAACCACTTGTCATTTCCTTCTGCTCCTCGTTGGGTTCGACACTCTTACTTATCGAAAGGACTACGATTGACGCCCTATACTTGTGGGTCATCAATGTCGGAGGAGGAGGCGACCCACCTTGAGCGCAAGGCGCACTAGCTCGCCAAGGATGGGGCCGACGGCGAGCAGCAGATGCGCCCGGAGCAGCAGTTGCGCCACGACGAGGAGGCACTGCGGCTTGAGGAGAAGGAGGAGGGCTTGAGGATAAGGAGGAGGAGCGCGCCCGGTGTGCCGCAATGTCGGCGCCCCAGCAGACGCTGGAGGAGGCTGTCCTGACAGCCTACCAAGCGGAGTTCAGGTGGGCTGGCCCGGCTCCCGTCTTCATCGACCTCACCGGCGGCGATGGCGACGGCAAGGGCAAGGTCAAGGCAGATGTCTAGGGCAGCATGGTGGCGCAGCCTTTTTTTATGTTTAAGGTAGACTTTGGCTGACGGTTGACCGTTCACTTAATGTTTTATTATGTTTATTTATGCGATGTGTTGTTTTTTTACGCGCGCAAATTTTGGCCGGCCTCCCGTTGGACGCACCAGCCGACCCGAATAAAAAAGCGGACACGCCTGTCCGTCTGGCTGACCCAAACGAACAAAAAGCAGACAAGCCGCGTGTCCGTTGGGTCGCCCGGTTGGAGTTGCTCTTACACCCTTTCAAGTTTCCAAGTGAAGGAACCTCTCGTCTCATAAAAGCTTGTGTTAATCTTATATTTAGAACAGTGTTTCTCCATCAATCTCTATTTTTTGCTTGCGGTAATTAGATAGTTCTATTCATTCAACAGAAAAGACATTACAAAGACTAGGTAAATTTTTCTCGCACTTTGGCTCTTATACCCTTGTTTGTTGGACCTGGACTTGTCGTTGTGCTCGGTGGGGGCTTTATAATATATAAAGCGGGGGAACTCTTTTTCGTCAAAGACTAGGCAAAAATTTGTGCATGTACACGTAGGCTATCTCGTGAAATTTCTTCAAAGGCATCCACCATGGTGCAAGTTATTTGTTGGCACAATTTATTTATTATTATTTCAGTCTCCCACACGTTTTTGCTAGTATTCAAGAACTTACGTATGGGGGGTGATGGCTAAGCACTAATGGTTCGACCACCATCGATGCAAATGACCTGGCCTGTGATGAAAGAAGCTGCAGGCATAGACAGGAATGACACTGCCGAGGCTATCTCCATCGGCTTGCCGCTCCGTCCCAATGGGGTCTTCGAGTGCTCTTTTTTCAGGTACTCTGTATCTATCTGTGCAATCGACGAGAACCACTTGTTATCCACATTTTATCAGAAAAGATATGAAACCATGGTGCCCTTTTCGAAAAAATGAAACCATGGTGCAAAATAATCCGACTGTCTCTGAACAAATAGATCAAGCTATGCTCTCTGGAATTTAGGCCCTAATTAGTGACACTTTGGATCATTTAATCTGGCAGTCTCTGAACCTTGTAGTATCATAGTAAAAATGCACTACCGCTCTCTCCAATAAATTAAGAGCTAGCTATTTTGGTGCAAATGACACATCATTTGGAATGTTGGAATCTTTTTCTGCTCGTGTAAACCGAACTTATCATCTCATACCTACCAAATCTAGTTAAAATTCCTGTGATATTGTTTATTTATAAACAACAAAAACAGGTATACTAGGTCATTGCTTACATCTTTAATCATATCGGTTGTGACAAATCCTGGGGCAATGCCATTCACACGAATCTTGTCGGGGGCCCACTCGGTGGCCAAACTCCTTGTAAGTTGGTTCATTGCACCTACATATAATAATTAAAGGAGGAACACAACCATGACAAAATAAGAGACAGGGAAATCGATCCTTTTTTCTTCTTCCAGAGTTCATAGAAACAATGAACCCATTTTTTTGTTGGGATAAAGATAACTTAAGATCCCCCTTCAATCGAACTGTAACTAAAAGACACGGTAGGGCATACCCTACTGTCATAGTATTATTGCTAAAAATTTGAACTATAACCAGCATCTATAAAAAAATCCATTATATATAGTACCACCTCTGTTTTCTAAATAGTACAAAATGTTTTGGCAGTTCAACAGAGGATGTACTTTGCTAGCTGGCTGCACAGATAGTATGGTACTCCCTCCGTTCCATAATGTAAGACGTTTTTTGACATTAGAAGTACCTTTTGTGATAGCATAAATTACGGAGCCTGCAAAGCCAATTGAGCCTCCAATAGAGGACATGTTGATGATGCTGCCTCCTCCGGCAATAGAAGCGTGTATGAGAAGAGGGCGTGCGAGTTGGCTGAGATGGAAGCTCGACTCCAAGTTGGTGGTCATCAGATTCGAGTATTCCTCCGCCGTACATTCAGCAGTGGGCTTGAATAACAATTGCCCCGCATTGTTCACCTACATATATAGAGCTCGCAATTATAATTCAAAACATACATATGATCCTTTGCGGATACCCTGCTCGGTCTCTTAGGTGTAGGGAGGACCGGCATGGCACATTGGCACGGTTAATTTCCATCTAGTAGTATGCATAAAACTTACTAGTATATCCAGCTTGCCATTGAAGGTTTCTCGGACCGTCTCCATAAGCTTTTCCCTGCTGCCACGTATGGAAACATCACAGACGGAGACGGTGACCTGCAGGTTCTTCTCCTCCCACCGCCGGCGGCACTCCTCCAGCTCCGCCGCGTTCCGGGAGCAGGTGTGCACCCTCGCCCCAAACCCAGCAAGCTCCTCCACCATGGCATGTCTAGCCGAGGACAAATTAAGATGAGGGGGTGACTTAGGAATGCTAGCTGCACTTGTAGAATTAAGAGAGGCATGCGTGCAGGCATGTGTGGATATACGTAGTACGTACCCAATTCCTTTGCTGCCGCCGGTGACGAGCGCCGTGGCGCCGGCCAGGCTCCACCTCTCCTCCCTGCTCCCGTAGTCAACCGCCATCTTGACCCCCTTATCCCTCTTCCTTCTCTGGTTGGCTCAGGCGGGAGGATTGTCTGTCGTTGGTTGTTGGGTATCAAATTTATAGCCAGCGAGGACAAGGAGAACAAGCTGTCAACATAACATCGGAGGGCACACATGACTTTCTTGGAAGATTCAGAAGCGATTTTTTTTAGACAAATTTCGAAGCGATATATAGATGGGATGTGGATGTGTTTCATCGCTTCTGGCCCAATATGTGTGACACTCCACGACGCCAACTTTGGAGATGATAATATGTCTCAAAAAAAAAAATGCAGGTGATAATATTGTATATGGTGGAGAATGGCGAACACACACTCCACTATATTTTTGTTTGTTTTCTTGTGAAGAGAACTCATATTTATTATAAATATTCACTAGAAGCACAAAGCACCCCAAATATAGTAAAAACTAGTAGAACGCCCGTACGTTGTCACGGGCCTTTTAATTTGTTTTCGGTTACACATATATACTTGTATTGTTGTATTATTTCAAAAAAATTATGTTGTTGTATAAAACTCAGTTATTTTTGCCCCCTTTCAATGACATCGCCTTGGAACCCTTGTCGGCTGATTATTTTTGAACATCGGCATAATCTATCTCCATCTCTCACGTAATATGCAAAAATAAACATATATACCAATGCACCTTTTATATTATCATATGCAACATATATACAAAAGAAGAACAATTATTTGTATGCATCTCTTCTAATTGTGTAAAACTCGATTAATTTTTAGTCCCTTTCATGGTAGTTAAACATTTTCAAAGCATCATCGGAGCCATCGGTTTTTATATTTGATCTACAAAAGTAAACATATATTAAAAATTGAAATAAGTTCATGATAAACTCCAATCAACCCATGTCATATGTTACTGTTCAAAAAATATTCCGATTCAGCGATTAATCTTTCGGTTTATCGCTACTCGGGGTGTGACCGATAAGATTATGCCTTATCTTCACTGTTTATCTTTTGGACCGATTTATCGCTCTGACAAGCGATTTATCATAAATCTACGATAAATTGGACCTATTCATAGCACTATGTTTGCAAAAAAATTATGTTTATTTGTGTTTTGTGGACCTTGTTACACAATATGTAATGTTGTCCTATTTTGTTTGTCATTATACGAGGATTCAAAGGTTAGGAATCAAGGTAACACTTCTGTCAAATATTGTTTTGGTGTGAATATAGCGTATTTTAGTGTTGGGGACATGAGATTTGCAAAAAAAAATGTCCGATTAATAGTCGACCGATAAAATCAATTAATCAGCCGATTTCCAATTAATCTCTAATCCCCAGCTGACCGAGACGCTAACGATAAGCGATATCCTCAACATTTTCAAGTGACAATCTTTTTAGCGGGAAAAAGATTCGTAACCCACACATGATCAGACACTACAGCAGGCGCTAGTCCTCATTACGTATGAGTCCAACACCTAGTTTCACACCAAGTGATCTCTTGTAATATGATACTCTTTCTTTAGGGGTTGTAATATGATACTCTTTTGACCCACTTCTCTGCTTGAAACAAGTTTACACCATCATTCAAAAGGTAGGCCCAACAAAAGGTTTAGACAACCTATTTGGCCACTTATAAATGGAGAAACTTTACTAATGTAATTCTTCAACTTGAAGTACCTGCACACAGGAAAACTTATAATCAATGAGATAGAAATATAAAAAGATGCTTTGGTTTGTCACTGAATATGATTTTTAGGAAGTTTGTGATTTGTGTATCTACAGAGAATTAGTATGATTGCTGCAATAGGAAAGTTTGTATTGTCATTTTTTATATGTGGCCACACATGAATTGATTATGGTGATTTGTTAATTGTTACTCTGCAGAGGTGGTAACGTGCCCAATCCGAGCAGTAACATATGGAGGAGTCGGTATATTTATGAAAGCTTGGAGAGGTTGAGGTGGGCACGCTAGGAAAAACCAACCGAGTTTATTTGTTTTAGTGAAGTGGGGTTTTCCTGGGAAAAAAATCGGTGGGAGGAGGGATGGGGGGGGGGGGGGGGGGGGAGACGTCTTCGTCCGCTTGTGTTCACAAAATGAAACGAGACGATGTACGGAATGCCCTTTAGTAGTAGAGATACACACCTTGTTCCCATCAAGTATTCTCAAAAATTTAGTCTAATATCAATTCAATATTGTTAAGAATTTTTTTTAGCATGCTGAATAAACTTGGCAAGAAAAATACCTAACCGGTCGTGGTAGTACTAACTATAGATGAAAGATTTAAACCTGCAAACTTTCCTACTCGAGAACATCCATTATAATGGACAAACATATTGTAGACACAAAGAAACAATTATTTTAGGCCTAATGATAGGAGGACCTACTATCTAACAAAGTTTAATGAGTATACATCAAGCTTTGCACAACCAGATAGGAAGTATAAGTGGTATGTCGGTGATTGGTAGACTACAACAAAATCATGTCTGGAGTGGATAGAGAAACTAAATATGAGCGACAAGACACAACCGCACTACTCAGAGATTATGTAATAGGTGCAACGCACGGCCACGGTTATATGCAAATCAATTTTATAGAGGGTGATCTCAATATCTATTCTGTATAGTAATAAAATGTAATCAACATCATGAAAATCATCCAACGAGAGATAGGATTATTAGGTAAGACTGACAAGCGACACACCATGTTTTAGTACTAAAATTTAGTTACAAAGTGCAAGATTTAATCCATGCATGCCATGATTTCCGATGAGATACCTTATTTAAACAGATCCATTAGCAAGCCACCTGCCAAGAACAAAGCTGGGAGCAAGTCTCCAAAATAACATAAAGAATCAATCAAGAATACTAATAAGCATATTTTGCTTAGAATAAAAGGCTACTACAAAATAGAATTGGTGATTCGACATTTAGCCATATATATTTTCAAAACAAACTCGTACCATGGTAATAAGAATTAGAATTCAACCACACACACACACACAGACACACACACAAATAATAAATAGATCATCAAAAAGCTATATCAGGTTACAAAGCAAAGTAGTGCTATACCATTAGGTTGCAGTAAAGAATATTGGTAAGTCGATTAAAATAGTATAAGCATGAGAGCAAAATTTCTCCACTAATTATAAGGCCATAGCATGTTCCACTATTCTCGCTAAATCAAACAAATCAATGAAGGAATAAACACATTAAAACGGAGAGCTGCATTATTGTTCATGGTTTTGTGCACTGAAAGCTCACATATCAGGTTGAGATTACCCAGCAAACAACCACGGTAAGGTTGTTCATTAAAACACCAACAATATGTATCACAATTATTGCAAGAAAAATGTGCACCATAGTATGTCGGTGTCATCCATGCTGCTTGGTCACGCTCTATGTCCAGCTACGGCAACTTCCGCGACCTCGCCGCCACCAGACGACATCCCCTGTCCAGGAGTAGACCAGTCACCCCATGCCAGCCGAGATCCTCCAAGTCTTCTCTGTCCAGGTGCAGTCATCGTGAAAGGACCTCAACTAGTGGCTCGCTGTCAAATCTATTGTGGTCGTCCAAATTATAAACTGCAGCCATGATGTTGAAATCTCATTTCATTCCATCATGTGAGCAATGCTCTGTTTTGGACAAAGGTCGGCCTTGATTTGTACAGAGTAGTTTTTCCTTTTACGTGCTTCATTGGCTAGATGGGAGGGGCGCTGCATCCCCTAAGGTTGTAGCTCATAGTTACTTGTAATCTCTCGCCAGCTTGCTTGTGCACTTCAAAAAAAAAAAATGCACGACAATGCACAGCAAGATCAGTAATGGTGGTCTCAACTTGCTATGCAAATCATATAGCACATTTAGGACAACAAAATGACAATAATCATGGAAAAACATACCATTACCAAAATCACCCCAAATCAGCACTCACTTCTCTGTCTATCTATCAGACTACTTGGAACTGAACTGAATGTAGTTCATACTTGGAACCAAGAATATAGAAAAGCAAGATTAAGTGTTATGATTTAGTCCTCAATTGCCCATGTGCTCTCCTTCCAACTTCGTCGTCCTACTCCCGTGTGTAGTCAAAATTTGCCTACTGGTTGCTACCCCCCCTAAGTGAATACTAAAAATTCTAAGAGGATAAATCACAGATCTAATATTACCTTGGTCAATAGAGTCCTGGAACTGGGTCAAAAGATCATGACGAAACTAACAAGAGTTTTCATAGTTTCTCTGTACTTTTCATGTCTGGTTGGCTACTACTCACAGTTCTGGCTTCGATTAAATAAGCCCCATCAAAGAATACGAATTCTTGGAGTAGATCTGAAAATAAGATCGTCGTAATCCTCTATAACAAAACCGTATGACATAATTCTTTGTGCAAGAACTGAAAAAAACAAGTATTACATGTTCTAGCCTTTTGTTATGTGGCTGATAGAAGGAGGGCGCGAGAGGGCCGGCCGGAGGCCTTTTTGCCCACGGCCGGGCAAGAGGGAAGGGATTTCCTTCTTAATTCTTCCTTGATTAGATTGATACATCTCCTCCTCTTATATAGAGAGGTTTACTCGACTCCTAAGAAAGCGATCCTTATCTCTAATTAACCCTAAGACTAACGGGCTATACCGCCAGTCCATGCCCATTAGACCTATTACGTACTCTAACACTACACCCCACCTGGACATGCAGCTTGTCCTCGAGCTGCAACCTAACCAACTTATAACCATGACTCGACGCAACACAAACCTAACACCTAAAAACAAGCCTTTTACATCTCGACTTGTTTTATTACTCTCAACCTGAAATGGACTGGGACGCTTTATTTTGGACCCTTGAACATAAAGTGGACACCATCCGCACGTTGGACGTGCACGTGTACAGCCACCTGGATCCCATGGACACCATCTCGACAAAAGGAGTGCATGTGTATGGCCACCTGGAAGTGGTCGCAAGAGCGACCAACAGAGGCGCCCTCGCGGTGGCCGGCGGCGGAATGCAGTGGTGCTACGCTGTGCGCTCCTATTGGTGACACCATGCCTTCTCCCTGCCGGACGGCTGTTGGGCTGCACCGCACAGAGAAGAGTGGAGGATTTTCGATGGAGAATGGCAAGGAGGGGTGCGCCCCCCAACCGCCGATGTCGCAGACTTTGAGGTCGCTGTTTGTGGGGAAAACAGCATGCCCTGCCGCCCGTGGGGAAAACTGCATGCCCAAGATCCCCGGCGCAGAGGACGAGATCGAGGTCCTTTGCGAAGCGAAGCGCAACTGGGAGGAGCGGCAGCTGCAGACCACGCATCTCCTGCACACGCCGACGCGCTAGGTGGCCGCACGCAGCAGCCTGTAGCCTCACCGCCGGCGACATGTGGCGGATAGCGATCCAAGCCGGAAGCGATGACGGCGATGACTGGAACTTGATCTGCTGGATGGGGACGCCCTGGGGCGGCGGCGACGCTGATGGGAACGAGGACGTCGCAGTCCCGTCGTAGGGTATCCCATACTGGTACGAGATGACCGGCACCGTGGTCGCGTCCGAGGGCGGCGGTGGCGGGGGTAGCTGCTGTTGGTGTGGCGGCGGAGGAGGTGGCTGCTAGGGATGCGGCTGGGGCGCATAGGGCCCGACGAGGAAGGTCCTGATGCCCGCCACGGCCTGCCGTAATTCCAGAATTGTGGCTGTCATCTGCTCCGGGGTGAGGACGAGGGCGGACGGCGCCGTGGCAGAGGGTGCAATCGCCCCTGAGGACGCCAGCACGCCCAATGTCGGCGCGCCTGCTGTGTGGGGCAGCAGCGCCGATGAAGACGCTGGTGGTGGCGGGTAGGTGTGCAGCGACGGCGGGTGGGAAGAACTCGGTGGAGGGCTGGACATGACCGAATCCGGGAAAGCTGATACCAGATTGTTATGTGGCTGCTAGAAGGAGGGCGCGAGAGGGCCGGTCGGGGGCCTTTTTGCCCACGGCCGGGCAAGAGGGAAGGGATTTCCTTCTTAATTCTTGCTTGATTAAATTGATACATCTCCTCCCCTTATATAGAGAGGTTTTACTTGACTCCTAAGCAAGCGACCCTTATCTCTAATTAACCCTAAAACTAACGGGCTATACCGCCAGCCCAGGCCCATTACGTACTCTAACACCTTTCTTGCTCAACACAGTCTCCGGCTTGTAAGATAAATGTTCTACCTGTCTTCTTGTATCTTATCTATTTTACTCCAACAATTACCTTCATAATGATCAGAAGAGAGTGTTACAACCACAATTTAAATCATGGCCGATTTTAATTTCTTCAGGAGATAAATGTAGAAGCAAAAGAAGAACGTGCACCAACATCTACTTACTTTTCCCAACGTCAAATCCCTTGAATAATCAAAATGTCATCTCTCCACATCTCCATATCCATATGCATGTCACGACTCACAAGATTGATTACCTTCATGGTGATTTTACGTCTCCTCGGAGCTGTTGGCAGCCAAGTCCCCATAGTCCAGCATGAAGAAGATGATGAACATCTACTTGCAGCGCTTGGGCATGGGACATCTACTTGCGCCGCCCCAATCACGCTGCCAAGGTAGAGCTCCGTGCGGACCATGATGCCGTCGCGGTTGGTGGTGGCCAGCGACAGACAGTTGAACATAGGCCCGACCACAGGGAGGAGCAGCGTCGGGGCCGATGACCACATGCACGTTCCGCCCTAGGATCCAGAACAGGAGGTTGCGCTTTGTGTCGCAATCGTGCGTAGGCCATGGGCCGTGTACATCTGTCCAGCTGCTGACGCGGGCAAGGCAACGAATGCCAACGGCTGCCAGGACTGCCACCTCCTCACCACCATAGCTGCTATACTCGGCCATCGATGAGCATCCCACCAGTCACCGCCGATGCTAGGCAATAGAGATGGAGCATTACGGCTAGGGTTCAACGAGAAAGGAAACGAGGAGGGGTTGGTTTTAGCGTTAGGAAAGTTTGGTTCGCTACACATGGCAACAAATCAGAATTGTTGAGCCAGATGGGTGGTGGGAAATGCGAAGGCAAGTCCCGGTTCTGGATATATGATTTATGTTGTATACGAGGAAAGTTTTGATTTTTCTATTACTTTTGCAAGGAAAAGTAGTGAGACGGGGAGGGATTTGTATATTAATGATTCGTAGATTTGGGTACGTGAGATAGAAGAACCGGAAGAAAACCAGTACGTTTGAAAAGAAATCGATACGGAAGGTGGGGTTACGCTAGGGAAAAATAGGTGGGGGTGCTCCTTCGATCGATCGCGGTGGTGGGGGACGAACGAACGACGTACAAACTCCTCCTTTAGGAGTAGAGAAGAGATTATATCAAGGGCCGTGAACCATCGAACGACCACTGCCAAAGCCAGAACGAGTCACCGACGTGCCGCAGTCACCGCTTCCACCCCATTCCCGAAGGGCCCTTGCAGTCCATCAGTATGAATTTCATTGAAGGATTACCAAAATCTGAAGGCTACAGTTCCATCTTAGTGGTGGTCGACAGATTCACTAAAGTAAGTCATTTTGTACCACTCAAACATCCTTGTACTCATGCTGGGGTGGCCAAGGCTTTCCTACACAATGTGGCCAGGTTACTTGGTCTACCATTGTCAATAGTGTCTGACATAGATAAAATATTTACTAGTTCATTTTGGAAAGAACTGTTCAGAGTGTGGGGTAATGAACTGCAAATGAGCACTACCTATCACCCTCAAACTAATGGCCTGACCGAGAGGGTAAATCAATGCTCAGAGATGTATCTATGTGCAATTCATGACTGTCCTACCAAATGGAAAAGTTGGTTACCCCAGGCAGAGTTCTTGTATAACTCTACATTTCACTCCTCACTGGGATGTACTCCTTACAAAGCTTTATGTGTGGGCGTGATCCCAACATTGGACAGTTGGCAGGTACTCACACTTCTCTCAATGAGGAAGTTCACAGTTGACTCACTACTCACATTGAACACACTAGCAGACTAAAAGAACATTTACAGAGAGCACAAGTGAAGTACAAACACTATGCTGACAAAAACAGATCTCCCAGGGAATTTTCAGAAGGGAAACAAGTGTATCTGAGGCTGCAACCTTATGATCAATCTTCAGTGGTTAACATGCCCTATCCCAAGTTGGCGTTGAAATACTTTGGTTCGTTCAAAGTCATCACAAAAATTGGAGCTGCGGCTTACAAACTGGAATTACCCAAAGGAAGTCAAATTAATCTGGTGTTTCATGTCTCTCAATAGAAATCACATGTGCCAGACCACACACCAGTGTTCACAGTGTTACCGAAACTTCTGGATTTATCGGTTCCAGGCGTGTTACCTGAACAGATACTGGACATGCGCTTGGTCAAGAAAGGTAATGCGGCTCATTTGCAGGTACTGATCAAATGGACTTCGGTACCAGAGTCAGTAGCTACTTGGGAAGATTACGAAGTGGTCAAAGCACGATTCCATGATGCACCAGCCTGGGACCAGCTGGTTCTCAAGGGAAGGGCAATGTCAGTTTCGAGCTACTGTCATCGGGCGTCAACCAAGGCGGAAGGCGTATTCAAAAGAAGAAGACGTAAAGGAAGTGGCGGGAGGTTCGAACTGGTGTGGGCTTGTACCGCGTGGGCTTGAGTGCGTGTAGCGGGCCATGAGCCGTGTGTAATGAGAATAGCATATAAGCTGACTGTGGGGGTCCGTTCGGGGCATCATTGAAATGGAAATTCGAATTCTAGCTTATCTCTCTGAGCTTCTCTCTCTATCGTCGCCGTCCGCATCTCTCTTGCCTGCTGACCTCGTCTTCCCCGGCCAACCTCACCGGCGACGAGCCCCAAATCCGGCGGCCTCCTTCGGCCAAAGGCAAGGGTGTGAGAACGGTCGTTACAGTTTCCAGGGCCCCACATTCCAGCAGAAGAGATTCCTCTCCTGGCCCACCCGATGGTAGGGCCGACCCGATCCAGACCCCTACCCATCCCAACTGGATCTTATCCGTCCAATGCGAACGAGGAAGAAGATCCACCCAACACAAAATTCCTCGCCTCTCCCCACACCACACACGGCAAAGGCCCGGTGGTGCCCGCGGGGAAGCAGCCGACCGACGCCCCCAATGGCCGCGTCCCTCCGCTCCCCGCCGCCCGTGCCCGCCGCCACCGCCTTCCGCCGCTGCCGCGCCGCCGTCGTCGTCTGCGCCTCCTCCTCTTCCTCCTCGTCCTCGTCCTCCGCCGTGTCGTCCGCTCCCAAGGCGCGCTTCGTCGCCCGCCGCTCCGAGTCCACCTCCGTCCAGCAGCTCGCACGCCCCCTCGGTACGACAACTCTAGCCCCGACCAGGAGCCTCCGCTCACCTACCCCAGCGATCTCCTGACACGTCACTGTCTGTCTATCTGTCTGCATATGCAGCGGAGTACATGGGCCTGCCGGCGAGCCAGTACTCGGTGCTGGACGCGGAGCGCATCGAGCGCGTCGACGAGTCCACCTTCCGCTGCTACGTCTACCGCTTCCGCTTCTTCGCGCTCGAGGTCTGCCCCGTCCTCCTCGTCCGCGTCGACGAGGAGCCCAACGGCTGCTGCATCCGCCTCCTCTCATGCAAGGCAAGCATCAAGCATCCTGCAGTAACTAGCTACTCAGTGCCTCACTAATGGCGGCGGATGATGTGCCTGCGACTAGCAAATTCTGAAAAATGTTTTGGTTATGCAGCTGGAGGGATCACCCCTTGTGGAGGCGCAGAATGACAAATTCTCGGGTGAGGTTGTCCGCCTCTTCATGTTTGTATTGCCGTTGCTGAACCAGACAGATTGCTTAGCCTGCTAGACTAGAGCTGCCTGATACTAATTCAGTCACTGTCTCAATGGCACTGCACGTAATTTTGAATTACGATGATGGGATCAATTTCTCAATGAAGCTTTGTAATTCATTTAATTACGATGATGTCAGATAGGATTACGCAAATCACGTGGATTGTGAAATACCATTGCATTTGTACTGGACGAGTAAACTACGAAGAGGTGACCAAAAGAAGCCCATCAATCATAGTGATGCATACGACGTTTTGGTTTCCTCTGCTTGTCACGGTTCATCCTTAGTTGTCGTGATCACTGTTTTCTTGGGTTGTTTGTTTTTTGCACTTATCTAACTAAATAATTGGTACATCCAAAAAAAGAAACTCAATAGTTTGTATGCACAATCCACACGGTAAAAAATAATTGGAGGGACTTTCTTTCGTCAGACTTAGTGGCAGAATGGAGTTGCATGATTCACTCTATGTTAATTAATACGCATGATTTCATAGTTGTATTTAGCATTTCGAAAATTAAATATTCAATTGTTGTTCCAGGAAATCATTGACATGATTTAATGTCGGATGCAGCTTCCATGGTGAATAGGGTTTTCTGCAACAGCAGTTCAGAGGGTTCGACGCTTCAACAACTTACATCGGATGCTACAATCGAGGTAATTCAGTCTCTGGCTCTCAGCTGGCTTCATCTCTAAACATCACTGGAAGTTCTTGGGCTGAACCATATTTGTATGATAATTTTCAGGTTGCAATTGACATTCCCTTTCCATTTCAAGCACTACCAGTTGAAGCTATTGAATCAAGTGGCAGGCAAGTGCTTGAGCAGTTACTCCGAGTCATGCTTCCACGATTTCTGAAGCAGGTCAGTAAAATACTGCGTTGCCTTTTCCCTATGACAGCCTTTTGTTTAGTCCATTTTTTATCAGCTCAGCTTGCATTTTTTTTCTTCGATGCACTGTGTTTGAGGAAAAAAAATTCTTCAATGTACTGACTCATTTTTTACCATTGCAACCTCATATAATTTTGTGATAGAGTAAACTCAAGGATGTGTTGTTCTACTTCTATGCAAGTAATAAAGTAATGGTGCGTCAAGTTCAGAAGATTTTTTTCTGAAAATCAAAGTCTCCTTCATTTCATTACTCATATATGAAGTTATGAACTAGATCTATGTTGATTAGTTATATTTCAAAAACACACAGAACACTTGCGCACAGTTGCATATCAGATAGAAAAAGTACAAGGATTCATGCCCACACCCAGGCGATACAGCGTGCCTTACCGCAGTGTTAAAGAACGCTAATATTCTAGCCTGTGCCAACTAACTTGGAGCACGGCACTGGGGCCTGACGCTCCTACCGTGCCCCAATAACTCGCTCCAGCTGGGTGCTGCATATAGGGGCAGAACATCAGGTTGGTTAGTTACCATTGAGCAGGCATCGGCATGCTTATTGGTTATCACTTATCAACGCTCGTTTCTTGATGAAACCGCCAGCGTGGCCACTGTTATCACATTTCCTTTCTGCCACATTCATCGATATCTGAACTGTCACTTATGGTCCATTTCACTTCACTTGCGTTCTGTTCAATCATATCTCATATATTATTGAACTAGATGACTCCCAAAAGTTCATATATGGATTAGGTTATGCTGATTAATGCCAGCTGGAAGTGTCTCGAGTCGAACCATCTGTTGTCTTCAACACTTGCTGTATTTATGTTGATACTTGGCCCAACATTATCTACTGAATTTTGTGGTTGTTTCTTTCAGCTTGATAAAGACTACCAAGCTTGGGCTTCCGGCGATTCTTCAAGGAAACCACTTGGCACTGGGGAAATATGAAGCTGACCATAGGCATAAGATAGCTTTTCTTGTTTAATCTAGTTGATGTGGTCGTACATGATCCACTTCCTCATGATAGTCTGTCCTTGGAAAACTCTCGTGGTTGTATATTATGATCCCACCGTCATATGATCGATCCATTTGCTTCTTTCTGCTGGTTCGTTTAACTGCTTGTGGGCTTGTGGTCATCGGCCGCACTTTCAGTAAAACACAGGAATTGCATTCTGCCTATGGTTTTCAGTAATTGCAAGAGCAATTGCATGGAGCCACTGCCACTAGCAGCTAGCGGTATGGCCATGGCAATGTAAGTACAGAGCGGGTGTTTGCAACGCTGATATTGATGTTGGCAGCAATACGTGCTGTCTGTCTCTGTGCTGGTTTCACGGCGTGAAGAATTCATGCGGAGGAGACGATGGTAGACAGGTTCAGAGTTGGTTGGCAAGTCGATGTGCACCAAGACGACCAACAGGTGCAAACTTCAGTGGAAGGAATGATGAGGGACCCAAGTTATATAGATACATAAGATAGATAAGCTAAACTATGTGCTGATGCTCGAAGCAAGGAAAGAGCCAGCACCGCAGGGGTTGTCCTGGAGATAAACTATGCGCGCGCCCCCGACTAAGCTTGGCACACTCGTCAGCGACTTACGTCCGAATTTCCAAACATTTTTGTAACCTGAATTTCAGAGATAAGCGCTGAAAGATTTTAGCTGAGAGATAGATACCGTAGGGTGAAGATTCAGAGAAGCAGAACCTGGAATACCGTAGGGTGAAGATTCAGAGAAGCAGAACCTGGAAACCTCGGGCACTCTCTGCAAACCTTTTTTTTAGATGCTCTGCAAACTGTTGAAGATACCGAATCATGAGCGGCAGAGGGGAAGAGGACGGCCGTATAACGACGGACGGGCGCAGCATGATAGAGCGGCACGTTCCGCTGCCGATGGGTCGAGATCAAACTGTGGTTCAATCTCTCCGCATCTCATTGTCAGTTTCCCTCGGCCCCCTTCGGCGGCACCCGGATGGAGACGGAGTGACCTCACCACCCCCATCGTGTCACGCCACCCCGGACTCGAACCTCTCTGAGCTGTCCCTCCACCCCGCCTCGCCTCCTCTCGGCCCTCCTCGCCGCGCCGCGCCGCGGATCTCCTCATGGCGTCCTCCTCCTCCGCCGCGGCGTCCGCGGCCGCGCTCGGTGAGCACGCCCTCCTCCCCCGCCCCGTCTCCGATTCCTCGACACCCTCACCCTCTCTCTGACCCGCTCCCCGCCCCTCCATTTCGCAGAGGCCGTGCAGGTCCTCGTCGCCTCCCTCGCCGACGACTCCCCGCGCGCCCGCGACTCCGCCCTCGCCGCGCTCCGCGAGATCGCGCCGCTGTGAGTAACCCAGCGATTTCTGCCGCCTGGCCCTGGCTGGCGTATGATTGATTAATTAACCCGTCGCTTGTTGCTTGTCGCCGGGTGCAGGAACCCGCTGCTCGTCCTCGACTGCTGCGCCACCGTCTCCCGGGGCGGCCACCGGGTAAGCTCCTCCCCTCCCCCGCGCCTCTGCGCCTAAACATCCTCTTCATTTTGGGCGCGCGTTTCCGTTTCGCTTCGGCTTTGGGTGTGAATTGGTTCTGGCTGATGTCGACTGCTGCAGCGCTTTGGCAACATGGCCGGGGTTTTCCTCGTCATGGCCTCCGCCGTCAGGGCTCTCGATCGCTTGGATGCTGAGCGCGAGTTCCTCCGGAAAATCGCCAAGATTGCCACCGCAGAGATTGTTAGCTCAAAGGTATTACTGGACGCTTTTAGTCTGTGTCCTTGTCTTTTTTTCTTCTTCTTCCAGCTGAATACAAAATGGTGAGCTGGGAATGAGGTAGTACTGTTTTGCGGCTTCACACGCCTTCATTTCTGACACCCGTTACATAACTAGAGAAAATTTTGTGGGGTTCGCTGAACAGTTGACATGAATGTTCTTACCATATATAGGGGTGTCAGAAGGTTTGCACACTAGGCATGCTTTGCTGCTGTGACTGTCACACTGGTTTACAATTATTTTCATGAACTGACCCTGCTTGAGTATAAGATGCCATGGAACGTTTTGATGATCACATACTTTACTTATCGCACCATCAAGTTAAAAGGATTCCCGCTGCCTCCTCAGAAGCTGGAGTGATTTGTTCACTACCGTTCAATGAGTTGTTGCATACTTCAACTGTATGTTACAGTCTGAATTCTTTGAAACTTAATATTTATGTATTTTTCAAGTTTCAGTGCTCGGTACTTTATTATCACTCCTACACCTATTGTGCGTGTACCATTCTTCTGTAACACCTATTGGTTCTTAATTTCAGATTGATGTAATAGGTGTAGCTAGCTTTCTTAACTCAAGTAATTTTTGGCATCCACCAAACATCTCAACTCTAGGCATTTATTTATTTGCAGAAACGGCCTTGATTTTCTGCAGCCAAGAATCATGGCCCGTTTTTCAAGTTTATTCTTCTCTTTTCGCCATGGCTTTGAACATTCATAATGCTATCTGTTTACAATAGGTGCTATTCTAGTGCTCTGCAATGGCAAGGATGCATCATGTTTCTTTTTACAGCTTTTGATTTGTTTTCTAGTTTTTCTGTTTTGTCTGCCTTTGTTTATCTGTTGGTTGATCTAGTGTTGTTCTTTGGTGAACAGGATTTCAATGTTGATTGGCAAAGAGCGGCAGCTACTCTTCTTGTTGCCATTGGGTCACATGACCCAGATTTGGTATACCTTTTGCACAACCATTATACTTTCTGTTCGTGGATAAACTTGTTATAGATGTCTAGGAGTAAGGCTACTTCAATAAGGTCGAATTTGTTAGGTATGAAAAAATGGGGTCATGGTCACTGCGTAGCTAAAAGGGCCAAACCCCAAAAGTGTATCTGAGAAAACAATAGTGGATACTGTCATGATGCAACACTTTTTCAGTGCCATCTCTCGCATTTTTACATCCTCTGGTTGCTACTGAGTAAATTTCCCCTAAGAAAAATTCATTTCTCTTGGAGAGTTATTGATTGAAGGATTCTGTAACTGCAAGCATGACTTAATTATTGTTTCGGAGTTTGCATTCTAGCACCAAGTATTTTGGGTGTACACTCAAGTCTGTTGCAAGTTTCAATACCAAACTTTTGTATTTGGCAATTCTTCACTAATCTTTATTTTCCGAAGATACCCAGGTAGCTGAGTTTCATGTTAATTCAGGAATAGTGTTCTATTGATGCTGTGGGTTAACATTAGCTTTGGTAAACTTATATGTCAGAAGTCATTTACTCTTCCCAAAGTCTACATTGCTGGATACCCACTTCTCCCTTGGATGACTGCCCAAGGAGAACTTGTATTTTTAAGGATATGACCATCATCAGTCGACTGTTCGTTTTGTGCCTTTCTGCTAGTATTCTCATAAGTACCAACCTAACACGTTGTAGATGATGGAGGAGATATTTCTTTACTTCTCTGGACCAACTTCTGCTTTGCCAGCCATGTTACAGATACTTGCAGACTTTGCATCTGCTGAAGGTTAAACACATTCTTTTTATTTTAATTTCCACCTGAATTGGTTGGACTGCTGAATTTGCAACTTGTTCTTGCTTATTTGAAGCCCTGCAGTTCACTCCACGATTGAAGGATGTACTTTTGCGTGTTTTACCTATCCTAGGAAGTGTACGAGATGGCCAACGACCTGTTTTTGCAAATGGTACTTCCTTTTGCAATTTCCTTCAGTTATCAGTCTATGCTCTCATTTGTACTCATATATTTCCGGAAATTTCTGAAAATATATACGTTCTTGCTTCTGAATTAATTGATACCATGTTTCCTTTGCAGCATTAAAGTGTTGGTGCCAGGCTGCATGGGTGTATATAGGAGACGCCTCTTCAGGGCTTCCTTTTGATGACGATGTTATGTAAGTTTTGACAAAGATCATTTTCTGTTTATTTTTATTAGATGTAATGGAAGCTGGTTTGCCATCTGTGCAATATTCCATTGTCAGGTCCTTCATGAATTCAGTATTTGAATTACTTCTAAAAGTGTGGACGGGCTCCCGTGATCTGAAGGTACACAGTTGATTGTTTGTTGATATTTACACCCGTTTCAATAGTAATAGTGTATCGACTGATAGGAGCGTGTTCATCAGTAGAAAAGTTACCTAAGTACAAAAATAACTTTGGTACATGTTATTGGAAATGCCTACCTGCCAATAAAACTGATACATACTAACATTTTCTGTAATGGCTCAATATATTCTGATCCACCATTATCAAGGCTATTGGGCTAATAATGGTGCATTTTGTAAGCACCACAATGCACCGAGATCGAATGGTCACACAGAATAGCGTGTCAAGTCATGCTATGACTGTTCTGGTAACACGTGCTTATGTATCAAGCGAGAACTTCCCTTGCGGAGAGATTATCTTTTTGGGAAGCGCGAAAAAGCAAGTCCCGTTGCACTGATGGAAAAAGAGTTATTTACAAGCCCATAGAAGGGTCACGCCTGACTTTACTTCACCCCGGCCTCTAATACCTAGGTGCCGCCAGAAGTAGTGCAGCGTGCATGGGGTGACCTGCCGATCAGATCCACGTGAGCGCCGGGAGAGGGGGGGGGGGGTCTTATCATCAATTACTTCTAGGGGGACAGTCAACAAATTGTGCCCATAGGCGCAGATCAGATGGTTGCCGTGCATTCCTGTCAATCAAATGGTTAGCATTGCGAGTTAATTTTCTCCTATATCATTGTCATCAAGTTTTTTTGGAGTCCCTTGCACAATGGACCTTTTCCTCTCTCTAGAACATTGCAAATTTGCTACAGTGTTGGGGGATCTTAGTGGCTTACAGAAATGAAATCTGTAATAACAAAGTAATACACATTTTATTAGCACACTTAATGCTTTCAATCAAATTAATTGCTAAGTGGCACCCATGTGTTGTCAATATTTCCATCAGGTCCGTTTGTCTTCTGTGGAGGCTTTGGGAGAAATGGTTGGCCTGGTCACTAGGTCACAGTTAAAATCAGCTCTGCCAAGGATTATACCAACAATGTTGGACCTGTATGTTTTTATTATTCTCATATATTTACTGAAGACTTCACACAATTCTCTCAGATATTTATTTGTTTTGAACTTCTGCCTATGTAGATGTAAGAAAGATCAAGAAGTGGCTTTTACCGCGGCTCACAGTCTTCATAACCTTCTTAATGCATCATTACTGTCAGAAAGTGGCCCCCCTTTACTTGAGTTTGAGGTAAATTAAGAATATTCTTAAAACATTATATTTTATTCAATTAATTAATACATCGACATTTTGTAAGTTTCTTATTAGAATTATGGTTAGTTGATAACTAATACGTGTCCTGCAAAATTTGCCCGACATTTCATTGCAGCATCTCATGTTTTTTTCTGCATGAACCATGATCGATGAGGAAACCCAGCATGATAATTTGGCAACTTCTCTAGGACATTATGTGATGAATTGACATCATATATACATAAAAAATGCATGCATTATTGCTGTTTTAACACCTTATATATATGTGATGTCAAAGCATGATAACTCGCAATCTGTTACTTCTTGTGTTGCAGGAGCTAGCTGTTGTCTTAATTACTCTTCTTCCTTTAGTATCTGTCAACATCAGCAAAGATGAACGCTCATATATTTCAAAGGGATTGAAGGTGCCTCCTATCTCAAAATCTTTTATTTGTGATCATTTTGGTTGCATTGAGACATCTGTTAATTCTGCACACTCTAGTGGATTATTCCAGATCCATACCGCCACATTGCGCTCGGTAAATAGAAGTGATGACGGAACCACTGATGGAGTCGACTGGACTCTGGAGAGTGATCTAAAGACATGTTATGCTAGCAGCATATAACATGGTTTTGTGGTCGAACCTAAGATTGGGGCCTGATAGGCAGTTGTGGAATCAGAATTTTCAGCTTAAGCTTATATCTTGGCTGATATGTCTCTTAAGGAAAGAACCTAAGAAAATGTTTCCATCTTTGAAATTGTGAATACAGAGCAACATTATCATGGGAAAATATCTTCAGGGGTGTAAATGATGTGAAAAGTAACTCACATAGAGATATATTTTGAATTCTTGTTAGATTAGAACTTGTTAGTCCCTGTTTATAGTTTCTATTATTTCGTCATTATTGTAGGACATTTGTGCAGTTTTTCTTTTGACATATGTACATATATTTATTCAGTAGTGTTGTCCCTAGTGTTAATAAGACTAGAGTCTGGGTCAGTGGATCTAGACGAGGTCTGATACTGCAAACTTGAGTTTTAACAAAAATGTTGTTCTTATTCCTTATTAAGCCACTATGCCACACTAAAACAAACATGCACCCGTTTATATGGGCACCATATTATCCTCATTTGAGCACAAACTGCGATTGGTGCTATCTGCATCGTGTATCTTCCATCAAACAATTCACAAAGGTGTCTGAATATTGGAATTTATGATACCTAGTGTTTTCCTGGAAGTTCCTCGTGCTGTTTATTACCTCTGAAGCAAAGTTGTTTTTCAGTGTCCATTGCTTTATACTCCCTCTGTCCCATAATATAAGACGTTTTTGCAAGCTAACATAGCTAGCAAAAACGTCTTATTTTGTGGGATGGAGGGAGTAGTTTATACTAGATGAATGGTTAAGAATAGTTACTACACATGTGCTTATATTTACATGCTTGTAGACATACAATGAACTCCAGCACTGTTTCTTGGTAACTGGATTAGCATATCCTGAGGATCTGTGCATGTTCCTCCTGAGTGTAAGTACGAAGTTACACTTTTCCTACTTCCTACACATTCCAAAAAACTCAAAGTTTCATTGTGAATATTCACATAATTGGCTTATATAGTCCACTGTTGTTGCCTTCTATTGCCTTATAGAAATGTAGGTCAAAAGATGAAGCATCAATTGTTGGGGCACTTGGAACAATAAAACATCTATTGCCCAGGTTCTATTTCTCCCCCCACCCCCCACCCCCTTCTCTGCTTTGGAATTATTTGTGACAAGTTCTGTAACCTATCATACAGGTTGTTGGAATCATGGCATACTAAGCAAACATTGTTGGTTGAAATAGTCAAATCACTTCTAGAGGAGCAGAGCTTGGGTATTCGAATGGCACTAGCTGAGGTATTCCATATTAACTTTTTTCAGACTTTGTTAATTTTTTTTGCCTGTATAGATAATACTGATATCTGTTTTTTTGGTATACATCCAGTTATTCATTGTCTTAATACCAGTTCAATCATGTACAGCTAATTGTCGTTATGGCTTCACATTGCTACTTGAGTGGGCATTCTGCTGAGCTCGCGGTTGAGTTTTTGGTGGGGCATAGTGCTATAACCGACGATGATCTAAATGATATCAACACTCTGAAAAATGAGTACTTCCAGGACAAAAGATTTGAGGTTTAACTAATTTCAGACTATGCACAGTTTACTAACTGGATGTCAATTTCTTGAGGATGATTTATCTTATATTTTCACTTATCAGATGAAAATAAGTCTTGCTGGTCTATCTGAACTAAGAGCTGTATGTGAAAAGGGTCTACTTTTACTAGCAATTACCATTCCTGAAATGGAGGTACAGTGGAAACTTGATGTTCTTTAATCTTTACATTGTGCCCATCTAATTAGGAAATCAGCTTGTGGAGCTAGGATAACAAATATCTTTATGGTGTTGTGAGTAATGCATTTTACATTTTATTATTTCCAGCTTGTTCTATGGCCATTTCTCTTGCAGCTGATTATCCCAAAGAAGTATACAGGTGCAGTAGCTACGGTGAGCGCTCTTACGTTATTCTCTACACCCTTGATATTTGTCAAAGCAATGGACCTTAGTTGGTTATATTTGTTACATGTTTTAACCGAAGTTTGGTCCTTTAATCAGTTTCGTAATATTAGTATATTGTGTACTGATTACAATGGAGATATATCTGCAGGTCTGCAAATGCATAACTGAATTGTGTAGGCATAAATTGTCGCAGACAAATCCACTATATACTGAGTTTAATGCCTCAAACGAAATGCCCAGTCCTGAGGTAGTTTGTTTACGTTTACTTGATACCAGATGTCCAGATGACATTTTAGTTTATCATCCATAGCTACTTATTTCTCATAGCTGTATCGGTTATGCAGGATCTGTTTGCTCGTTTGCTGGTGCTTCTGCATAATCCACTTGCTAGGGGGCAACTCGCTACCCAGATCCTGACGGTTTGTCTTCAAACTAATTAAATCTTCATTGTTGGTTATTGTATCTGATTGATGTCCATCCATTTATTCCATGTATGGTCTAGCTTTCCCAGACATGTGAATACTTCTCCTCTTAGAGATCCTGTGTCGCATTGAGGTTCTTCTATCCTTTGATGGTGAATTATCATATGCTTTATGTTGCAATGGATTAGTTATACATGGAAAATTAGTTCTTGACACACTAGTTCTCTTTCTTGTCAACTGGGATAACTTTTATCATCCCTGACCAATAGGCTGCCTGATACTGTTTGCTTCCATTCAGTATCTGGATTATATAGTCCGCAGCAGTGGATACCTTATTTTCATCACAACTCTAGTACTGTACTGTTGCCTTGTAAGTCTTTAACTTTGTTTGCCCTCATATAATGTAATTCAAGTTGTCACTCATTAGGAAGTGCGCTCTCTGGGGCCTCTGGTTATAATTCTTTTGATGTATTTAATATAGAAAAACCTCAAAGATTGTTCACTGCGTCATCATTGTCCACATTACTTTTGGTTTTTGTAGGTGCTGTGCTACTTGGGTCAACTTTTCCCAAGAAACCTTTCTTTATTTTGGGAAGATGAGGTATAGCCCCTTCATCTAGTGTTCTTAGCAGTTGAAGAGTGCATTCCCATTCCAGTTTTTTGTTAGTTAATCATGTTTGCATGTGTTTGGTTCTTAATGGAGAAGTAATTTTGTAGGAGTAGGAGTAAGTCATATTATCCACTCATCTTTCTGCAGTATCGAAATTTTTCTTAATTTGTATGTTAATCGACATTTTAAGAACGGCCATTGCCCATCCTGGCTGTGTCTTGGATTAGTGTGATGCTTGCCCCTTGAATGTTTTCTTTGTACAATTCACTGAGCTATGTAACTTTTGTGACGATTTACTTAACAGCAATAGGACTAATAGTCAAATTTCAGCTTGTCATGTTGTTAAAGTGGCTTAAAAAATGTATATTTTGGCAAGTATTAGGTCCCTAAGATGAAAGCTTACATCAGTGATCCTGAAGATCTTAAGCAAGATAGCACCTACCAGGAAATATGGGATAACATGATAATCAATGTAAGTATATTGTTCTTGTCGTTTGAAGATTATAATCATGTCATAAAGCAAGTGGAATTATGGTGATTATTGTCACTGTCGGCAAATTTGTGCTAACTAGTTGTGTGAAAAACAGATGCTGGTAACAGATTGATTGCTTGTTTGTACCTTGTAGACCTTTCTTTTGCGAGGCTTCAAATTATCTTGCTTCTCTCAAAAGCTTATTTTGCTATGTCTTCCAGTTTTTAGCTGAATCCTTGGATGTTGTGAATGATAATGTGTGGGTCATATCCTTGGGCGATGCATTTGCTAGACAATATGATCTCTATGCTACATCTGATGGGCATTCAGCTTTGTTGCACAGGTAAGTTTATGTTACTCTGCTGTACCTTCCATTGATCTGTAGTTATTGGCATTTCTCGGGATTTGGTTACTAATGCTTTTACTAGGTACATTCCTATTAAGATGGACTTGATGTTTTTGGCTCGGATGCACAAAATATATTGTCAACATGCCCATGCACTTAATGTACTGGAAGTGATTTTCTAATATTTTATCTGCAGATGTTTAGGAATGCTTCTTCAGAAGGTTGATGATAGGATTTATGTCCGTGAAAAGATTGATTTGATGTGTAGACATTCAAGTATGTCTATTCCTGTTAATCGCCTTGGACTTGCCCAAGGCATTGGTTTGGTAAGTCGGAATTAATGAAATCTTTTCATTTAGGACTTCCTTTTGGAGCTTTTGTACTGAATACACTTGCAGGTTGCAGCTTCTCATTTGGACACAGTTTTGGAGAAGCTGAAGAACATACTAGAAAATGCAGGGCAAAGTGCTCTCCAGAGGTATTTATGTCCTTTTTGGTAGGAGCACCCTATTTTATATTGCTAATCTTACTGTGAATCATGCCGAGATAGCAACTCATAAGCTAAGTTGGAAGTAATTAGATTATGCTTTAGTTCACATATACACCTATATGGCCAGTTTTGTGCCCGGAGCAACCGATTTGTTTCCCCTTCTAAATTAACCACCGATAACGATTTACCGATATTTTTGGTAGGTACTTCATTTTGGTTTACTTGAACAATAGTTTCTTCGATTTCCTCATTTTATCATAATTTATTTGATGAAAGAGAAATCGAGATAATGAATGGCACTGTTGTTTTTGTGTCTTAGTTCATGTTTCCAGCCCATGTATGTAGTTGGCCCATTCTATTAATAAATATGTGGTGTTGAATTCTGCAGGTTCCTCTCATTTTTCTCGTTTAGAGAAAAAGTGGAGGATGTTGATGATACATACGCAGCTCTGGCTTTGATGTATGGTTATGCTGCAAGATATGCCCCATCAACAGTAATTGAAGCCAGAATCAACGCACTTGTGGTATGTATCCAATTTATGAACCGAGTTGTCATTATTTCTGCTATATAAAGATGACCAGTCTGATAAATGATACTCCCTCCGCTCTATAATATAAGATGTTATTACAACCAATATATGAGTGCATTGTTTGTAATAACATCTTATATTATAGGACGGAGGGAGCATTTGTGGTCTTGAACTCATTTTTGAGTAATCTAAATGTACCTTTTTGGCTAAGTGCAACGCATTTTCATAATATTACGCAATTCCGTACATCCACACTTACTCTGACAGTGCTCAGATACCATGGTTTTGTGTGTGTGTGTGTGTGTGGGGGGGGGGGGGGGGGGGGGGGGGGGGTTGTAATTGTCCAAGTACTTGGCCCAAACGGGCTCATGTGGACATAGGTGCACCAGATGCACTTCCCTGATCCTGCATCAGATTATGTTTGAGGACACATTAATCACATCACAATAGATATTTTCTTTATTTCTTAGTCTGTGGCCAGCAAATCTGGTATGTATTTTGATCTCCTGCCTTTACTCTACTTACCCTGTACTCAGGGGACTGATATGCTTGGAAGATTCCTTCATGTTCAACATCCTACTGCAAAGCAAGCTGTCATTACTGCAATTGACCTTTTAGGTATTTTTCTTTATAAGAAGGCTGTATGTCTTTTCTTGTTTCTGGAGTCATGCCTAGAATTTAGTTCTGAAATGTACTCCGTTCCTCTGCTTTAGCACAATTGATATTTGCTATTTTCTTGCAGCAGTTGACTTGTTAGCCTCAACACCTGATTTTGTGTTTTACATTCGTTTATGCATATCATGTTTGTAGTTCATATCTATTTTAGGAAGACTTGTGGTAAGCTGCCGTGTCACAGATTCTGAAAAATCTTAGTTACCAACTGACCTTGGTGAAATCGGCCGAGATCTCATCGAGCTAGCATAATTCATATAAATGCCAGATTTCACTTAATTCTTGTACTTAAAACACTATCGCACGGTATTGCTGAACAAAGCAAACGCAATTATGACTTGAGAATGAGCTTAAAACCTCACCCAGACAGAATGTATTGGCAGTACAGCTGTTTCCTTATGGAAATGGCTTTTGGTACACTGATTCAGTTAAGGTGGTTTCGACATCATCATGAACACAACAAGTTCAGATACTCCGTAAAGCTACAGTGCCAAACGGATCCGTCCTCCCCGCATCATGGACCCATGTCTCATATTTTACATTCGCTACTCGAGAATTGTTGTTGGCTTGTAACGATTTCTTATCTCTCTATCTCCTCTTTAACAAGTAGTTCATAATGGAAATGGAATATTTCTATTAGTCTGGCATCTGTACAATGTTAATTTGTCTACTACATGCATGGCTCCAACGATGAACTGAATTCCAACTATAGAACTATGACCTGAATGAACAAAATGTTGCATTGAATCGTACCAGTCTATATTGGGGTTTATTACTCATGTTTGTACTTGCTGTTTTATTTTCCAATTACTTCTTCAATTGAGAGAATAAAGAAAGTGTTAATTGTAGTTTCTAGGAGATTCTTAAAAATGATTGTTTGAGAATTTGATGTCTTCTGTTAGTTAAGGAAGGCTTAGTTTGCTTAGTTGACCTAGATATTTTGAATGCATCTAACATGACTAATTAGTTCTGTGTATTTAACCCAACAGTTAAAATTTCTGAGTTTCAGCTTACATTATACACTTTTTGGGATCTATTTATCTTACATGATTACTGTTAATTTTTAGGCCGGGCTGTTATTAGTGCTGCTGAAATAGGAATTTCGTTCCCACTGCAACGAAGAGATCAATTGCTGGAGTATGTGCTAACTCTAATGGGAAGGGATCAAAGTGATGATCTCGTTGATTTCAGCATTGAGCTTCTGCAAACACAAGTATGAACTCAAGTTATACCGACTTATTCACTATCATATGTATACTAGCCGCTTGAGTTTGATGGATTTATTCATGCAAATCTTCTTATGTATGCAGACTGTTGCTTTGAGTGCTTGTACTACTCTGGTTTCAATAGAGCCAAGGTTACCTATGGAAACAAGAAATCGTGTCATGAAGGTCTGCTTTGCAGTGGCGAACGTCACAGAACTATGGCAATATGATTTTAGTTCAGTTACTTGCATAACACATATGATTTTGAGTTGTTTTATGTCCATTTTCAGGCAACCTTAGGTTTTTTTGCTTTGCCAACTGAGCCCTCAAACATTGTTGAGAGCCTGATAACAAACCTCATTATTCTGTTAGGTGCCATTCTGCTAACTAGGTAATGCTTTAAGCTCACTTTTTAATAAGCAAATCTCATTTTTCAGATAAGTTTTGACTGTCATGCTTCAATTTCTTCTGTTCTGTTCTGTTCCTTCTACCACTTGTTTGCGCTTTTTCTTATTGTGTTATGACCATTTTGTTTATCAGCGGTGAAGATGGCCGAAGCAGAGCAGAGCAGCTGTTGCATATTCTTAGACAACTCGATCCATATGTTTCAGCATCTGCAGAACACCAGAGAAGAAGGGGATGTGTTGCTGTACATGAGGTGTTAGTAAAGTTTCGCAATCTTTGTTCTGGTGGATTTGGTGCATCGGGCTCCTATCCAACTTTGAGCCTAAAGCACATTGATCAGGGAGGGCCTAGGGGCTCGTCAAGTTTGCCATGTATGTTGGAATTTTTTGCTTGGATTGTTACTGCAATTGTATGATTGTGATCTCCCAGTAGGTCAAGGCTTCTTTTTTATTTTGTACCAGCTGCATTTGTGTTGCCGAATCGAGATTCATTAAGCTTGGGCGAGAGAATAATGGCATATCTACCTCGCTGTGCTGATACAGATGATGAAGTTAGGAAAGTTGCGATTCAGGTTTGTGTGGAAAGTAGCCGGTTTGCGTTCCTTTACCTGCCACAGCTCATTTCATCTGTGCAATGTGCCATTTTCTAGGCCTTCTGGTTGCAGTGTGCCACACAAGAAAATTGAGAGACTAGTTCCCTAATAATCTGGATTGTGCAGCATAACATAGTTACATGGTTCTGTTGAAAACAGCCATGTTTTGCAGAAGATAACACAAAGATCTACGCCATAAACCTTAACAGTTAAAATTTCTCTTATACACAGAAATTGAGCTCATAAATTTATCTTTATCATGTGCTTTTACTGCTGCAGATCATTGCACTTTTCTTCAATATATCACTGTCACTTCCAAAACAGAAGACATCTGCTAATGACATCGATCTAGAATCTTCATACGGTGCTTTGTCCTCCCTAGAGGACATAGTCTCCATCATCAGAAGGGTGAGTGGCTGTATTAGTTTACCATTCATTAAATCCTCTCCTGAGCAAATGTTAAAATCCATCTTTCTCTTTCCTTTGAAGGCATCTGTTGATCAGATCGAAGTATTTCATAGAGTTGTCTCCTCTGTGTGTATTCTACTATCTAAGGACGAGGTAAACAGTATTAGCTGAAATTTGATTGTAATTGAAGAATGTCATTATGGTTATTGACAGATTTTCTCTGTACTTTATAGCTGGTTGTCTTGCTACACTCTTGCACGTTAGCGGCATGTGATAAAGTGAAGCAATCAGCAGATGGTTCCATTCAAGCTATTATAGTATTTATTATCAGAAGAGGCAAGGATCTACGTGAAGCTGATGTACTGAGGTTAGTTTATAGAAGTGGGAATTAGCTCAGAAGCACCCTAAAATGTCGTAATTAGGGTGTGAATCGTGTATGCTTGAAAACAACAATATGCTAGTGGAAAATACCAAAATGTCCACCATCTCTGTTGAAGATATACAGGGTGTGAATCGCATGGCAACTTCAGGACGCGATGACGTCTTGTTGGCCTCAGTGGGGCTGTGGACGTTGTCTCTGGAGATGCCTCACTAGTCACCATATTGGAAAAATCCCAACTAAAAAGAACATCACGTAAGGATATTTTGGTTAGTTTTGAAAAAGTAACATGCATACGGTCATTACCGAGCAAGCAGAGCGCAACTGTCATCCAGCAATGACCATCTACTACAATCTAATTTAGGACATCACAACTGCCCGGTAATGACCGTCATCTCAGGCCATGAGCGTTTTTGGCCGTTGGATCATCAGTTCTGCGTGGTTTCGACCGTTTGATCTCCTCTCATTCGCGCCTGGGCTACACCCCACGCTTCGCGTACAGGGCCGATGCTCCCATATCAAATTCGTCCAACTCTTGTTTTGTTAATTATACACCTTTGGAGAGTGTTACTGGCCTGATTTTTCTCAAAAAGAAGCACAGTGCATTACCTCTTTTTATGTTACCTTTTGATTCGAATATTGCTAAGATATCACTTGTAATGTTACAGGACAACACAATCTCTGCTCTCATCAGCTATTGCTCTTACCGACAAGCATTCACGCCAAGAAGTTCTCAATGCAGTATCCATTATCATTTTCTTGTGTCTATCATTTTCAATATTAATATTCATTTCAAGGATTATTCCCACAAGCAGTTATTACCTTTGACTTAGATAGATATCATGCTTAGCAGAAAATACCAACCACATTGTGGTCTTTGATGAAGTTCTATTTGTGGCTGGGCGAGATATTTGTACGAAGGACATAACAAGAATTCGTGGCGGTTGGGCTATACAAGATGTTTTTTATGTAAGTATTTGGGCCAAGCCTGGGCATATGTATTATGAGTTTTTAACGACTTGTATCCTCGCTGCATTCAGTTATACAGTATATTGGTAGGCACATATATTTGATACTAGTATTTGGGCTGAGCCTGGGCATCTGTATTATGCAAGTTTTCAACGACTTGTATTTTAATTGCATTCAACTATACAGTATATTAATAGGCACATGTATGTGTTACTCCTTCGTATCATACAAATGGGGTGTGCATTCATTATAGACCATAACCCTGCCCAGCATAATCATGTGATCTTATTTACATGTATATTAATATGTTAATGACTTCTACTATTCATTCGTTTCTTCTGCATTTCCATTCTTTATATTTGCCTTGTTCATATAGTAATGACATGCATAAATATTTTACTTGGACTTTCGAACCGAAACTGTAGGGGAGGGCCCGACAGTAATATAGTTTACTTGGACTAGTTTGTATGATAATAATTCCAGATTAAATAGCAACTGCAATTATGCACCGATTGGGTAGGTGAATTCTACAGATACACTTCTTATTATGTGTTTGATGGTTTTCCCTGGTATCAGGTTTTCTCCCAGCATAAGGTGCTGGCTACTCTTTTTTTGGAGTACATTTTATCTATACTTCACAAAGAACCTGTTGCAACAAATGATTCAGAAAAAGGGGAAATTAACTCAGAGTCATCAGCTGATGACTGTATTCTACAAGCAACTATGTTCGCTCTCAATGCGTTCCTGAGGTATGGTTCTCCATTTGATGACTGACTGTTGATGTTGACTAATGGTGGACAACTGGATACCTTTCATCTGCTGATCTCATGTACTTGAAAATATCAAAACTTCACAGAGGTGGTGGGAAGGTCGGGAAACAAGCAGTTGAGCAAAGCTACCCTTCTGTCCTTTCTGCACTTATACTGAAGCTGGGAGGTCTTCACGGTCTTGCTGAATTAGGCCGCAATGAGCTTCTACGGTGAAAATTAGACTGACTTTCTGAAATATTAATTTTATATATGAAGGCTAATGTGAAATGATTACCAGAGAGTTGTTACCTCATGTTTTGCAGATCGTTGTTAATTGCATTCCAGTCATTCTGTGATTGTGTTGGCGATGTCGAGATGGGAAAGGTGCTTTTCTTAATGGCTATTGCCTGTCAACTGTCTAGCAATTATTGACTGTAAAATCTTTGTCATTTCATAGATATTAGCTCGAGATGGCGAACGAACTGAGAAGGAGAAGTGGATTGATCTTGTGCAAGAGGTTGCATGCAGTTCCTCAGTAAAGAGGCCCAATGAGGTAACTTCTAATGAACTTGCAGCTTCTCTTAGTCCCTGTGGCTAGACCAGCTTCCCTACCCGCCCCCCCTCTCTTTCGCATGGCTCCTCTATTGTATGTATGTCTTTCTTTAATAAAGTTATTGTCGGGGCCTCCTCTACAGTTTTCAGTTTGATAAAGAAGTAACTTCTAGAGTGTTTTGTGTGTTTGAGTCTTTCTGAGTTAATATATTAGTGAATTTTTGGTGACAAGAACATATGTTGACAGTAGCTGAATCCTCATATTCAAAACTACAAATAAAATACATTTTCTTTCATCTATGTTTATGCGTTGGAAGTCATCAACAACTTGACCTTTGAAGTTATAGCTGCCAGAAACTCTAGCAAGCGTGTACATATGTATTATTCCTTACAAAAACCATTTAGGAATAGCCACCATGTTTAATTTCTTTGTAGCCTTGGGAAGTTGTCCTTGAACCACATGTTAAAGTGATTGATCTTTAGCACTTGAACCAGTTTCACAAGAAAACAAGACATGTTCACAGTACGTTCTCTTTTACACCTGTAGTGCGTGTATGGGTTTTGTTGAATTGTATATATGGATTGCCTAGCCCTTTCCATCAGTTTGGACTTTTTGTTGTGTTGGCTAGTGTATGAAGCTTAACATGGTATCAGGCCTTAAGGTCTTGAGTTCAAGTCCCAGCTTTCTCAATTTATTGAAAAAATGCTGCTGCCCCTCTCTGTGTCCACGTATGGGCCTCTTGAGCCATACCTCGCGTCTATTCACGTGTTGACTTTCCGCGTCACACGCGAGAGGGGGTGTTGAAGTGTATATGTGGATTGACTAGCCCTTTCCATCAGTTCGGACTTTTGGTTGCGTTGGCTATTGCATGAAGCTTAACATGGTATCTATTCATGTGTTGACTTCCCACGCCACGCGTGAGAGGGGGTATTGAAGTGTATATGTGGATTGCCGAGCCCTTTCCATCAGTTTGGACTTTTGGTTGTGTTGGCTAGTGCATGAAGCTTGTTAGGTTTCACCATGTAGCCTTACTCTAGGGTCAGCCAGTGAGTCCCACTAAATTCGTAATACCTTATTGCAATATTTAAGATCACATACAATTCTCAGTTTCAATATTAAATTGCAGCCTCCAAGAGCCTAAACTGTTAGGAGCTTTTCATTTTTTCATGATAACAGGAATGATATGTTAGAGCTAAAATAAAGACGATACTTCTTTGAATGTGAAATTTGCTTGTCTCAGCTCTCCTGAAGTTCTTGTGAGAAAACACAGAGCTTGTGTTTCAATATTATTAAAAAGATAGAAAAGGTTAACAAGCCAAAAGAAAGGCCAAGGGCCAAAGCCAAACAACAGGGGGCGCTACAGCTCTTCTGAAACTCTTATAAGCTTTCATTGAAAGCTGGGTGTTTATTGTCATAATTGCAACTGATTTTTCTTAAATGCAATCAGAAAATTAGTCACTGTTCTATGGTTTGGATGCATACATTGCGTGGTGAAATCACTATACCAAAATAACTGGGTAATATACCACAGGTTCTGCCAACCTGCGTTATCTTGAGCAAATCTCTTGACAGGAATCAGAGGGCTGAAAGGGAGGCTGCTGCTGCTGCACTATCAGAATTTATTCGCCACAGGTAATTAATACCATTCCTCTTCATATAAGTCCTAAGATGTTCACTGTACCTCCAGAAAATGAAGGGAGAATCAAAATGATTAGTTTATGGTTGCTTAGACAGAATCAGAGTTCAGTCTCCCATGGGATTAGTTTCTGACTGGTTAGCAGCGGTTACCACTTACCACTTAGAGGCCCTCACTACTAAGGCCAGCACCAACTGGTATATTGGTCTGTTTTAAAATAATAAAACAGCAGTAGTTCAAGAAGTGCAAATTGCAGAAGTTTGAGAAAGCACTAACTGGAAAGTCTGGTGTTTCCTTGAAAACATGAAAGGGCCTGACTATGCATACAATTTTACAACAAGACATCCACCATAGTCAATAGATATTCTCAAGGAAATCATGCCTGTCACTAAAAAGTGTTTAAATAATATTTCATGCATTATGTATGCTGTAAATTTGTTGTAGTATTGTTGGCAAATATGTTCATGATTTTTACTGTGGTTTACAGATACAACTCACACACGTATATTTCACTATTTATTCCTTGCACAATTCAACTTGCCAATAACCTAATCCAGTTCTTTTTTGTTCTGCAGTGAAAAAGAACCTGCATTGCTTGAACAAATGGTTGAGGAATTGTGTCAACATGTAACCGACGACTCACCGACTGTCAGGAGTCTCTGCTTGCGAGGACTTGTACAGGTCATCAATCTAAACAGAGCAACTTCTAAGGATACATGTTGTCACATTGTTTGGCAATTGACTAACATAGATTGTGTGTCCACCTCTGTCAGATACCCGAGAGCCACATACTTAATTACATCCAGCAAGTCCTAGGAGTAATATTAGCATTACTTGAAGATGCCACCGAATCTGTTCAACTCACTGCTGTCCAGTGCCTGTTAACCGTGAGTTCTATAACTTGTTACACGATACAGATCTCCTTAAATGCCACTTATATTTAATTTACAGAACATACAAACATCCCACACTGCTTTCAGGTTCTTAATGTGTCAGAACAAGATGCAGTGGATCCCATTTTAATAAGTCTCTTAGTAAGGCTAAGGAATCTCCAGGTAACCATTTGGAACAAGCTTACCTTCATGTATTACCATTTTTAGTGACATGATGTGGCCATTTGTGTAAATTTATGATGGTTACTACTTACTATGAACGTGTTAAGTTCATCGCAATATCAGTTATAAGTTAACAGATGTTTTATTGATTGGTTCATGATAAAAACATCATGCTGAGTCTATTGTGCACATGGAATCTAGAACAAGTATAATGTCTGCACAAAATGTGAATGCTTCTATGATCAAAAGAAACTTGACATCTTACGTGCCACTTGGGAACCTGCTTATGTCTCTTTTGGTACTTTCCTGTTATCTTACGAGATTGTTTTAGATCCATCTCCTTTTCACTCAGGCGGCCTGTTTCTGTATTTTTTATATGATGACCGTAAACAACCTAGGGCCGTGACCTATTGTGTAACTTATCTGCTACAGATCTCCATGAATACAAAAATGAGGTCCAATGCCTTTGCAGCTTATGGTGCTCTAAGTGCCTATGGTGCTGGTTCACAGCATCATGCTTTTCTTGAGCAGGTAACACCCAGCTCCCACTCTGGTTGCTTTAACATCTAGCAGGGAGCTGTTATCATGAAGGCCTTCTGATAGGATGCTGTTGTAGTGGTCATAGGAAGTGACATTGTCAGCTTATGGGTTGTTAAGGCAATTGTAAGGATCTTTTCCCTTGTGCTTCTCAAGCTACCAATTTCTTTGCTTCCTGCTGCAGATACATGCCACTCTTCCGCGTTTGATCCTCCATCTTCATGATAATGACCTTAGCGTTCGCCTTGCCTGTCGGGTATGCAGTCGTTGCTTTGTTTTCCCTTACTAAGCATTTCCTTTAACTTGCATATCTTGATATTTGTGATTTTTTTTTTGAAACAGAACACATTCCAGCTCCTAGCGCCTTTGATGGAAGTAGATGGCTTGTCTTCACTCCTCAACAAGCAATATTTCACATCTGATCGGCGGTTTGTGTTGAACCTTCCTAGCTATTTCTGTTTAGTTTTCCATTTTATTTAGAAGTGACATTTTTAATATTGTGTGCCCTCAGATCTGATTACGAGGACTTCATTAGGGACTTAACAAGACAACTTTGTCGACTATCTCCCGTCAGAGTTGACAGCTACCTAGAATCTGCTATCCAGGTACCCTTTTTTTCTAGAGCACGCAGGAGAGCTTCATGTAGAGGGGGCGGGGGAGTCTTTTGTTTCTTTCCTTCCACACTTGTCATGCAACCAGCATGACGACCAAGCTATTGAATGTGATCAATATAGCATCCTGACACATCTTTTTCCTTGATTTAGGCATTTGATGCACCTTGGCCGGTCATTCAAGCAAATGCAGTTTGCTTGGTTAGTTGCATGCTATCCTTTTTGGATGATCAACGCTTCCTTGCTCCTTACTTCTCACAGGTATCTACACTCTATTTTGGTACTTTAGTTATTATAAACACATCACGGGGAGCTGCTAACAGTCTTTAACACTTATTGTGTCAAGGTGTTCGCTATGTTGGTTGGCAGAATGAGCCAATCACCAGAGGCCGTTGTTCGAGCAGCAGCATCTTCTGCATTGGGCCTCCTGATAAAGAGGTCTAACATGCTCAAGTCATTGAGTTCACGGTTTGATCGAACAGATCCATCACAGAGTTCTCAACATGGAGAGCCTCATGCTAAAACATCGTCTGAGCTTCAAGAAGAGGCTGCAGCAAAGCCAAATGGCGCGCAAGGAGAGCAATAGAAGCAATTGAAGCCGATCTCTCTCGGAAGTAAATCTGTTGTACATGTACAGAGTTCAATGTTCATGCTGCCTGCCTGTACATTTTGTGCCTCCTTCAACAATAGAGCATAGAGAGATAATTCTGTAGCCATGTCCATAGGTTTTTAGTGCGACTGTACAGCATACTGCCGTGGCAGAATTCGCTGTGTTCTGTAAGCATGTATTATAACGAAGATACGCCATTGCTAAGAAGGAACCGTCTAATTCCTGGAGTGTGTATATAGGTTTTTAGTGTAAGCATGTAAGAATTCCTTATCTGAATGAATTCCCTGGGGAAATGTGGGAGCTAGTTTTTTTTCCCCAGAATTCTTCAGTGCTGCAAGTTCACTTTATTCCTCAAAAAAAAAAGTTCACTGTTAAGCTTGATGCATTTTTAAGCTTTATCAGTCGGTAGGTAGCTCGGATCTTCTACTCCATTCGTAGCTAGCTAAACTGTTACTATTTCCGGGGATCAATGGTGAGACTCCTTTTGTGTAACTATTGTCAGAGTTGAACTATTTTCCTGTGAACATTCTGTATGGCAATGCATGCGCTACATCTGCCAGATGATGCTCTCAAGTTGACGGTTTGCGCCTCCAATATTCACCAAGCATGACTTGCTCATGGTAGGCTGATCTGATCAGCATGAATATTTTGAAATTCGTGTTTTTAAAGTTTGCATCACCCCAGCTGCAGTGCTCACTATAGCCCGCTCCGCTAGCCTTTTCAGCAGGGTGCCGCTAAATGGTCGTCTTTACAAATAGCCCGCTCTATAGTTCCGCTATAGCTGATTTGAAGGCCCGCCGCTATTTAAAACATTGGTCCATACCATCAATACTTAATTACCTGTAAATTACTGTAGTATGTATGCACTTTGTAATTAAGACGTCTGATTATTTTCCACGTTCAATGCCAACAGAATATGGGGCTGGAAACATGGTGTCAACAAACGGAGACATTTACAGTTACGGGATTCTTGTTCTAGAAACTGTAACTGGGAAGAGGCCCACGGACAGTATATCCAGACAAGGGCTGAGGCTTCGTGAATACGTTGAGCAAGCTCTGGATCATAGCATGATGGATGTTATCGACAAGCGACTCGAAGATGAGCTCCAGACCGCGGATGAATTTTCAAGGAAGAAAAAGATGCACTGTTTGACATAGCTACTCAGGCTGGGAATGTGGTGCCCTGATGAAACACTGTCGAGCAGAATGCTAACTGGAGACATCGTCAGGCAATTGGAGGCCATCAAAGAATCCCTTTCTTAGGCAACACACAACTTTTTTTGAGAGAGAGATTAGGCAACACACAACTTGTGATCGATACGGCAGGCGAATCATAACGGTTTTTCTTTTCTTCGGAGATGCAACATAATCTGTGCTAAATTTGAAGTGGCAGTATTAATAGTATGTAAGCTACTAGTACTGTCTTACTAAGTGCTCATTTTGGGTAATCTAGGGAGGTAATTATGCTCCATTACCACCTTTTCTGGAAAAACTGCTTGGTGCTAGTATGACATTCCATCAAAGCTCGTTGGAGTTGCATCAAAGCTGCGGAAATTGAAGACAGGGTATGCTACAAGTCGCATGCGATGTGTAAATCACTCACAGGAAGTAGCAACTACAAGCACGCTATAGACCTTAGCAACGGGCAATGCTGTAAGATATCCCCTTGTATCGCCATCTTGGTATGCTGAATGAGTGGCCAAGAAGCAAAAACATCTGTGCATTAGCAGCATAATGAAGTGTAAATCATCATCTTAGTTATTAATGACAAAGAAACAACGCTAGTTTTGCTTGACTGCCAAACAAAAATAATTGCACCAGCCGGGAATCGAACCCGGGTCTGTACCGTGGCAGGGTACTATTCTACCACTAGACCACTGGTGCTTCACGTCTAAAATTTTGAGATTTCACACTAACTATTTTAAAACTTAAACGGCTGAACTCGGATCTTCAGAGTTTGGCGATGGCAAGCCTCTGGTTTTAATTTTTAGTTCAATCTGCTGGTTTTATTGATAAATAATTATGGGAGTACAGTTCGGATCATACGGTTGGCTGAGTCAAGTTTGTCTACCTTGAACTAATGAAGCTGCAAATCTACGCGCGTCGTGTCGCCATACTCTACGCGCGTGGGATCAGCATGTATTTAGAAGAATGTTAATTCTGCATTTAAAAATTATTCAATGTGTATATAAAAATGTTCGTGCTGTTTATGAAAACCGTACACTGTATGTGAAAAAAGTAGACATGAAAGCATATATTTGAAAAATGTTATCCGCGTATAAAAAAATGTTTCAAATGTGTACATAAAATTTATAGTGTGTATGAAAAATAGGCATATAGAACATATGTATGATAAAATATTAATCATGTATTTAAAAATGTTAAACCTGTGTAAGAAAAGTGTTCCTTATGCATACAAAAATGTATAATGTATATAAAAAAGTAGACATCAAAACCATATATTAGACAAAAATGTCGATCACGTGTTTAAAGAAAGTTCAACATGTACACAAACTATGTTTCATATGTATATGGAAAATGTTTCATGTATTTAAAAATTTTAAATGCATATAAAAAAGTGGTTCTGATGTATACAAAAAATATACATTGCGTTTGAACAAAATATTTCTTTCCATAAAATAATGTTCACCATGTATTTATAACAATGTTGCATATGTATTCAAAAAAGTGTTCGAAACATGTTTAAGAAATTAAAATACATCATGTACTTAAAAAATGTTCAACGTGTATCAACAAAATGTTTCACATGTACACTAAAAATGTATATTGTCTACTGAAAAAAGTAGACACATGTTGAACAAGAAGTACCGACGAAAACCGACAAAGAAATGAAGAAAACCAATGAAAACCGAGAAAGAAACAAATTAATCCAAGAAAAGAAAAAGGAAACAAAAGAAACCCAATGAAAAATAAAGGAAACACTGAAAACTGAGAAACAAAAATAAAAACAAAGAAAGCCAAAAGAGAAATAAAAACCTAAGAAAAAATAAAAAAATAAAAACAAATCAATGAAAACCGAGGAAAGAAACAAAAACCAGTAAAAACCAAGAAAGAAACAAAACAAGCAAAAAACCGAAACAAAACAAAAGAAGCTGAAGAAAATCATGGAGAAATAAAGAAAACTGAAATAAAAACAAAAGAATAATACTCGAAGAAAACCAAAACCTACAGCGCCCGAATGAACAATAGCGACCAAGCGACGAAACACACGTTACTGCTCTGGCTCATTTGCGTGGACGAGGTTGGGGGGGGGGGGGGTGTAACATCTTGCAGAAGCGAGATATAGTTCCCGCGTGATGGATGCATCTATTCATCACAACGCTCATACCAAGTGTAAATGGAAATGAGAAGAACAATACTAAAGTTACCTCTTCTCAAAGTTGAGAATGTATCGAGTATCACTCAATGTGAATGCGAAGAGAGTGAATTTGGTACTTGATCTTGTCACTCACACCTACAAAAAAAGACTAAAAAAACCTCTCATAACTATTTCCTCTTTCATTATTCTAAGAAATAAATCCTCCATTTCCCTGCCCTGCGACCGAACAAAGGTGGCTCGGTTAGGATAAGTGGCACCAAATCAAGCAAGTGTTAATCGAGATATCGAAACAGTTGAAAAAGATTCACAAATATGAAATGCGAGGCAAATAGACCAATAGTTAGGCTTTGACACAAAACACACACACAAATAGATATATGGGGTCGTGCAATCAAGAAGTGAGCAAATATGATTGATCATGACCAAGAGTGTTGCACGATGCAAGAGAGACACTAGCTTGATTGCTTTAGTGGGCGAGATAGACTTGTGCACCAACCTACAAGAACAACTAGTCATTTTAGTTTCCCAAGTATGCTATGACAAGTATGTATGATACCAAAGCGATATATAATCCAAGATGATGAATGTTAAATGCTCATAAGCTCTTTGTGTACTTTTCTTTTTCTTAAAAGTTTTTCTATGACTGCTCTCGCGCTCCCCCTCCCCCTCCCCCTTGCGTCGCCTTCCCCTGGGCGGCGCCAAGGGCCCCGAAACCCTAGCGCCGCCAGCACCTTCTAGCCGCCTCCTCCTGCCGCCGCTGCCGCCGGCGTGGGCCGCGATGGCGGCGGGCCCGGTGCCGAAGGCATCTGGGCGGGTGGATGCGGTGGATACCATCTGAGGCGTCAGGGGCGGCTCCTCTCGTGCGATCCAACGGCAGCGGCTGGGACGGCGACTCCAGGCTGTGCGGCGGGGGCCGGAGCACCATAGCCGGCGGAGCGGCGGCCTTGATTGGACGGCGGCGGTGGCAGCGCCCCATCCGGCGGGGTGGGCTGTTCTGGTCGTGATGGTGACGGTGGTCACTGCGGATCCAATGCCCCGTTTGGATCCGTCGCGGGGAGGCCTTCCGCCGACCGGCGGCGCGTGGAGGGACCGGTGAGGAGATGCCGGATCTCTGCCGGAGTACCGACAGCGACATACGTCTTCGTGGCGAGGTTCCACTCGGTTCCAGCCAGCCGCGAGGTCGGGAAGACGTGGCTTCCGATGAAAATCGCGCCTGATTGCGGTCTTGGCGGACGATGGCGGCGTCTCAGACGTCGTTCCCTTCTGGAGGCATCGTCGTTGCAGGTCACGTCAACCTGATCGGGAAGTTCCGGGGGAAACCCTAGATCTGGGTCTACCGGATTGGACGATGACGGTGCCTTCGGTATCGTTCTCCCTCCTGGGGGCATCGTTTTGGAGCAAGTGCTGGTTGGAGGGGACAAGAGGAGGAGCGGTGATTCATCTGGTCCATTGATGACGACGGATCTCAGCGGCGTGGCGCAGTGGAGACTCGGCGCCTGATGAGCGGAGATGGACTCGCGCAGGAGGGTGACACTGCCTGGCTTCGTGGTGGCGTCGGCGGCAGCTAGACCGGGCAAGGTTGATGCAGCAGTACAGCTCTGAAGATGGATTGGTGGCAGGTGGCTGTGGCGGCCTCATACCCGGCAGGCGTCCTGATTGAGGAGCACACCGGACTGATGGGTGCCCATACCCGGCAGGCGTCCTAGTTCGGACCTCAAGTCTTAGATGTTAAGTTTGGCTGTGAGGTCTGTTTGGTATTAGGCCCAAACTTTCAGCGCCCCTTCATCATCTGGATAGGGATAACGACAGGTGTTGCTTAGTTGGTGGCTTTAGTCTTATTGTTGTATGACTTTGTAAGGTCTCGTGTCAATAACTAATAAAATGGCCGTATGCATCGTCCAGATGCAGAGGCCGGGGGTCGTCCTCCTTTTCTAAAAAAAAGCTTTTCTATCTCTTTTTTATATGCTTATTTTTCCACTATGTTTGATGATTGAGCCAGAATACAGAACAAGTATATAAGAGCTTCCTAGAAAACTTAGTGCAGCGAATAGGCGAGGTGCAGGAAGTTCAAGTTACACTTCCTAATGGTTTTGCGGGGGAGTTCATCAGAGTACGGGTAAAGTTGGATGTCGGGAAAAAACTCACAAGAGTTGTCCAATTCACAAAGGCTGCGAAACAGAGAAATATAGAGTGAAATTTGAGAAGTTACCCACGTTCTGCTATGAATGTGGTATGATGGGGCACTGGTATGAGGAATGTGCAACCGGGGAACATGATCTAACAAAGTTTGAATGGGGCCCTTTCATCTTGGCCTCAAGGAGTAATGGCCCTGGAGGGGGACGAAGCCGGTCTAGCGGACCAGGACGAGGTGATCCGGGAAAAAACGACCCAGGAGGAGGAAGAGGCCGGGGACGTGGCAGGAGGGGCAGCCCCTATGACTCGGGCATGCACCCGCATACAAGTGGAGGGGGTTCTGGTGATGATAATGATCTCTCAGCAGCTGGGGTTGTAGCTCCAGGTCTGACGGAGGGGGGTATGATACTGGAATATGACGGGTTAAAAAGCTGGAGACACAACGCAAATACTGAAATAGCTATGGAGAAGCAAGTAGAGGATGCCACCAACGATCATCACGAGGATCTTATGGTTCTGGGAAAATGTGTAGCGGATGACTCCAGCACAGGGCAGTGATAATCCCCAAGTGCAGGGAATCATCGTAGCAATTTCCAAAGGTGGAAGTGATAAGTATGGAGTGTCGAACCCACAAGGAGCTAAAGGTAAGATCAATATTCTCTCAAGCCCTATCTGCCACTGATACGACTCTACGTGCACCGAACGTTTGCTTCCAACTAGAAACGAGAAATAAAACTATGTTGTGGGTATGAAGAGAATAACTTTGCATGGTATCGGAGAGCTAAAATATAAAAGTAGGTGATGTTATCATAAAGTTAGAACATATTACTAAATATTATAAATAGCGAGTGTGGAATAATGGTGGATTGGTGTGCGGAATTGTCCTAGGCAATTATTAACAAGACCGGTAGTCGTCATTGCAATTTCATATGAGGGAGAGGCATAAGCTAACATACTTTCTCTACTTGGATCATATGCACTTATGGTTGGAAATCTAGCAAGCATCCGCAACTACTAAAGATCATTAAGGTAAAACCCAACCATAGCATTAAAGCATCAAGTCCCCTTTATCCCATACGCAACAACCCCCTTACTCGGGTTTATGCTTCTATCACTCAAGCAACCCACTATAAGCGAATGCTGAACATATTGCAACACCCTACAGCGGGAATCCCTCACGCTTGCGCGACACGGAGGGCACAATAGGACAGCACCAAAATAAAACATACAACTCGTACCAATCTAGATCATCAATCAACCCAAGGACAAAAGATATCTACTCAAAACATCATAAGATGGCAACACATCATTGGATCATAATATGTGGCATAAAACACCATGTTCAAGTAGGGATTACAGCGGGGTGCAGGAGAGTGGACCGCGTAAAAGAGATGAGGATGGTGATGATGGTGGTGATGTTGATGAAGACGATCACCGCGGCGATGATTCCCCTTCTGATCGCACTCCGGCGCCACCGAGAGAGAGGAGGAGAGGTTCCCCCCTTGTGCTTCCTCCTCCATGGCATCCCCCCCTAGATGGGGAAAGGTTCTCCCTCTGATCCTTGGCCTTCATGGCGATGAAGGCCTCTCCGGGATACTCCTCCATGGCCACCGGTGATGATGGCCTCCTCCGGCAGGGTGCCGGAGAGGGCCTAGATTGATTTCTCGTGGCTACAGAGGCTTGCGGCGGCGGAACTTCCGATCTAAGTTAATTTTCTGAGGTTTCTGTATTTATAGGAATTTTTGGCGTCGGTCTCACGTCAAGGAGGTGCCCGAGGTGTCCACGAGGCAGGCCCATGCGCCTGGGGGGGGGGGGGGGGGTAGGCGCGCCCCCTCCCTCGTGGACGCCCCAGGACTCTCCTGGCCCAACTCTTTTACCCCGGGGTCTTCTTTTGGTCCATAAAAAATCGCCAAAAATTGGCACGTCAATTGGACTCCGTTTGATACTCCTTTTCTGTAAAACTCAAAAACAAGGAAAAAACAGAAACTTGCATTGGGCACTAGGTTAATAGGTTAGTCCCAAAAATCATATAAAATAGCATATAAATGCATATAAAACATCCAAGGTTGATTATATAATAGCATGAATACTTCATAAATTATAGATACGTTGGAGACGTATCAGCATCCCCAAGCTTAACTCCTGCTCGTCCTCGAGTAGGTAAATGATAAAAGAAATAATTTATGAAGTGTGAATGCTAGCAAGTGCATAAGTTTCATCAATGATAGTTTCAAACATTTTATAGCATCATTATATATCATAACAGTAGCTCATCTTCATAAAACTTTTCATGATCAAGTAACAAGCTATTCACATGTTAAAGTATAGATCATGAACTTTCTTGAAACTAACAAACTATATTCTCAGTCATCAAACAACTGCAATTCATCTTATTTTCAGGAAGGGTCTATGTCAGAGTTTTGATTTAGCAAACTCCACATACTCAACTATCATTTAATCTTTCATAATTGCTAACACTCTCGTGATATTTATGGGTTCAAAGTTTTAATCGGACACAGAGAAAGATAGGGGCTTATAGATTCGCCTCCCAACCTTTTACCTCAAGGGTAATGTCAACAATAATAGTTCATGATAACTTACATCCAATTGGATATATATATATATATATATATATATATATATATATATATATATATATATATATATATATATATCGGGATCTTTCTAACACAATGTGCTTGCCAAAGGATAAAATGCAAAAAGGAAAGGTGAAGATCACCATGACTCTTGCATAAGGTAGAAGATAAAAGTAAAAGATAGGCCCTTCGCAGAGGGAAGCAGAGGTTGTCATGCGCTTTTATGGTTGGATGCACAAAATCTTAATGCAAAAGAACGTCACTTTATATTGCCACTTGTGATATGGACCTTTATTATGCAGTCCGTCGCTTTTATTTCTTCCACATCACAAGATCGTATAAAGCTTATTTTCTCCACATTAATAGATCATACATATTTAGAGGGCAATTTTTATTGCATGCACCGATGACAACTTACTTGGAGGATCTTACTCAATCCATAGGTAGGTATGGTGGACTCTCATGGCAAAACTGGTTTAAGGAATGTTTGGAAGCACAAGTAGTATCTCTACTTGGTGCAAAGAATTTGGCTAGCATGAGGGGGAAAAGCAAGCTCAACATGTTGGATGATCCAAGACAATATACTTTATTTCGGATACAAGAAAACATAACCCATTACGTTGTCTTCCTTGTCCGACATCAACCTTTTAGCATGTTATATTTTAATGAGTGCTCACAATTACAAAAGATGTCCAAGATAGTATATTTATATGTGAAATCTCTCTTCCTTCAATATTATTTCATGAATTGTTCAAGTGACCAATTCTACGTTTGCTAACTTTCAATAAGTTTACTACCTATACTTATTCTATGTGAAGTCATTACTCCCCATGGTATAAGGTGTTGGGGAACGTAGTAATTTCAAAAAAATTTCTACGCACACGCAAGATCATGGTGATGCATAGCAACGAGAGGCGAGAGTGTGTCCACGTACCCTCGTAGACCGAAAGCGGAAGCGTTAGCACAACGCGGTTGATGTAGTCGTACGTCTTCACGATCCGATCGATCAAGTACCGAACGTACGTCACCTCCGAGATCAGCACACGTTCAGCCCGATGACGTCCCTCGAACTCCGATCCAGCCGAGTGTTGAGGGAGAGTTTCGTCAGCACGACGACGTGGTGACAATGATGATGTTCTACCGACGCAGGGCTTCGCCTAAGCACCGCTACGATATTATCGAGGTGGGCTATGGTGGAGGGGGGCACCGCACACGACTAAAAGATCAATGATCAATTGTTGTGTCTCCAAGGGGTGCCCCCTCCCCGTATATAAATGAGTGGAGGAGGGAGAGGGCCGGCCCTCTCTATGGCGCGCCCTAGGAGGAGTCCTACTCCCACCGGGAGTAGGATTCCCCCCTTCCAAGTAGTAGGAGTAGGAGTCAAGGAAAGGGGAGAGAGAAGAGAAGGAAGGAGGGGGCACAGCCCCTCCCCCTAGTCCAATTCGGACTAGGCCTTGGGGGGGCACGCAGCCTCTCCTCTCTCTTTCCCCTAAAGCCCAATAAGGCCCATATACTCCCCGGCGAATTCCCGTAACTCTCCGGCACTCCGAAAAATACCCGAATCACTCGGAACCTTTCCGATGTCCGAATATAGTCGTCCAATATATCGATCTTTACGTCTCGACCATTTCGAGACTCCTCGTCATGTCCCCGATCTCATCCGGGACTCCGAACTACCTTTGGTACATCAAAACATATAAACTCATAATATAACTATCATCGAAACTTTAAGCGTGCGGACCCTACGGGTTCGAGAACTATGTAGACATGACCGAGACACGTCTTCGGTCAATAACCAATAGCGGAACCTGGATGCTCATATTGGCTCCCACATATTCTACGAAGATCTTTATCGGTCGGTCAAACCGCATAACAACATACGTTGTTTCCTTTGTCATCGGTATGTTACTTGCCTGAGATTCGATCGTCGGTATCTCAATACCTAGTTCAATCTCGTTACCGGCAAGTCTCTTTACTCGTTCCGTAATACATCATCCCGCAACTAACTCATTAGTTACAATGCTTGCAAGGCTTATAGTGATGTGCATTACCGAGTGGGCCCAGAGATACCTCTCCGACAATCGGAGTGACAAATCCTAATCTCGAAATACGCCAACCCAACAAGTACCTTCGGAGACACCTGTAGAGCACCTTTATAATCACCCAGTTACGTTGTGACGTTTGGTAGCACACAAAGTGTTCCTCAGGTAAACGGGAGTTGCATAATCTCATAGTCATAGGAACATGTATAAGTCATGAAGAAAGCAATAGCAACATACTAAACGATCAAGTGCTAAGCTAACGGAATGGGTCAAGTCAATCACATCATTCTCCTAATGATGTGATCCCGTTAATCAAATGACAACTATTGTCCATGGCTAGGAAACTCAACATCTTTGATTAACGAGCTAGTCAAGTAGAGGCATACTAGTGACACTATGTTTGTCTATGTATTCACACATGTACTAAGTTTCCGGTTAATACAATTCTAGCATGAATAATAAACATTTATCATGATATAAGGAAATAAATAATAACTTTATTATTGCCTCTAGGGCATATTTTCTTCAGTCTCCCATTTGCACTAGAGTCAATAATCTAGTTCACATCGCCATGTGATTTAACACCAATAGTTCACATTAGCATGTGATTAACACCCATCGTCATGTGACCAACACCCAAAGGGTTTACTAGAGTCAATAATCTAGTTCACATCGCTATGTGATTAACACCCAAAGAGTACTAAGGTGTGATCATGTTTTGCTTGTGAGAGAAGTTTAGTCAACGGGTCTGCCACATTTAGATCCGTATTTATTTTGCAAATATTCTATGTCTTCAATACTCTGCACGGAGCTACTCTAGCTAATAGCGCCCACTTTCAATATGTATTTAGATCGAGACTTAGAGTCATCCAGATCGGTGTCAAAGCTTGCATCGACGTAACTCTTTACGACAAACCTTTTGTCACCTCCATAATCGAGAAACATATCCTTAATCCACTAAGGATAATTTTGACCGCTGTCCAGTGATCTACTCCTAGATCACTATTGTACTCCCTTGCAAAACTCAGTGTAGGGTATATACAATATATCTGGTACATAGCATGGCATACTTTATAGAACCTATGGCTGAGGCATAGGGAATGACTTTCATTCTCTTTCTATCTTCTGTCGTGGTCGGGCTTTGAGTCTTACTCAATTTCACACCTTGTAACACAGGCAAGAACTCTTTCTTTGACTATTCCATTTTGAACTACTTCAAAATCTTGTCAAGGTATGTACTCATTAAAAAACTTATCAAGCGTCTTGATCTATCTCTATAGATCTTGATGCTCAATATGTAAGCAGCTTCACCGAGGTCTTTCTTTGAAAAACTCATTTCAAACACTCCTTTATGCTTTGCAGAATAATTCTACATTATTTCTGATCAACAATATGTCATTCACATATACTTATCAGAAATGCTGTAGTGCTCCTACTCACTTTCTTGTAAATACAGGCTTCACCGCAAGTCTGTATAAAACTATATGCTTTGATCAACTTATCCAAGCGTATATTCCAACTCCGAGATGCTTGCACCAGTCCATAGATGGATCGCTGGAGCTTGCATATTTTGTTAGCACCTTTAGGATTGACAAAACCTTCTGGTTGCATCATATACAACTCTTCTTTAATAAATCCATTAAGGAATGCAGTTTTGTTTATCCATTTGCCAGATTTCATAAAATGCGGCAATTTCTAACATGATTAGATACGAGTGAGAAACTCTCATCGTAGTAAACACCTTGAACTTGTCGAAAACCTTTTGCGACAATTCTAGCTTTGTAGATAGTAACACTACTATCAGCGTCCGTCTTGCTCTTGAAGATCCATTTATTTTCTATGGCTTGCCGATCATCGGGCAAGTCAACCAAAGTCCACACTTTGTTCTCATACATGGATCCCATCTCAGACATGGCCTCAAGCCATTTCGCGGAATCTGGGCTCATCATCGCTTCCTCATAGTTCGTAGGTTCGTCATGGTCAAGTAACATGAACTCCAGAATAGGATTACCATACCACTCTGGTGCAGATTTCACTCTGGTTTACCTACGAGGTTCGGTAGTAACTTGATCCGAAGTTACATGATCATCATCATTAGCTTCCTCACTAATTGGTGTAGGAGTCACAGGAACTGATTTATGTGATGAACTACTTTCCAATAAGGGAGCAGGTGCAGTTACCTCATCAAGTTCTACTTTCCTCCCACTCACTTCTTTCGAGAGAAACTCCTTCTCTAGAAAGGATCCATTCTTAGCAACGAATGTCTTGCCTTCGGATCTGCGATAGAAGGTGTACCCAATTGTCTCCTTTGGGTATCCTATGAAGACACATTTCTCCGATTTGGGTTTGAGCTTATCAGCATGAAACTTTTTCACATAAGCATCGCAACCCCAAACTTTAAGAAACGACAACTTTGGTTTCTTGCCAAACCACAGTTCATAAGGCGTCGTCTCAACGGATTTAGATGGTGCCCTATTTAACGTGAATGCAGTTGTCTCTAATGCATAACCCCAAAACGATAGTGGTAAATCGGTAAGAGACATCATAGATTGTACTATATTCAATAAAGTACGGTTATGACGTTCGGACACACCATTATGCTGTGGTGTTCCAGGTGGCATGAGTTTGTGAAACTATTCCACATTGTTTTAACTGAAGGCCAAACTCGTAACTCAAATACCTCTGCGATCATATCGTAGAAACTTTTATTTTCTTGTTACGATGATTCTCCACTTCACTCTGAAATTCTTTGAACTTTTCAAATGTTTCAGACTTGTGTTTCATCAAGTAGATATACCCATATCTGCTCAAATCATCTGTGAAGGTCAGAAAATAACGATACTTGCCGTGAGCCTTAACACTCATCGGACCGCATACATCAGTATGTATTATTTCCAATAAGTCAGTTGCTCGCTCCATTGTTCCGGAGAACGGAGTCTTAGTCATCTTGCCCATGAGGCATGGTTCACAAGCATCAAGTGATTCATAATCAAGTGATTCCAAAAGCCCATCAGCATGGAGTTTCTTCATGCGCTTTACACCATTATGACCTAAATGGCAGTGCCACAAATAAGTTGCACTATCATTATTAACTTTGCATCTTTTTGGCTTCAATATTATGAATATGTGTATCACTACAATCGAGATCCAACAAACCATTTTCGTTCGTGTGTATCACCATAGAAGGTTCTATTCATGTAAACGGAACAACAATTGTTCTCTAACTTAAATGAATAATCGTATTGCAAAAAACATGATCAAATCATATTTATGCTCAACACAAACACTAAATAACACTTATTTAGGTTCAACACTAATCCCGAAAGTATAGGGAGTGTGCGATGATGATCATATCAATCTTGGAACCACTTCCAACACACATCGTCACTTCACCCTTAACTAGTCTCTGTTCATTCTGTAACTCCTGTTTCGAGTTACTAATTTTTAGCAACCGAACAAGTATCAAATACCCAGGTGCTACTATAAACACTAGTAAGGTACACATCAATAACATGTATATCAAATATAGCTTGTTCACTTTGCCATCCTTCTTATCCGCCAAATACTTGGGGTGGTTCCGCTTCTAGTGACCAGTCCCTTTGCAGTAGAAGCACTTAGTCTCAGGCTTAGGTCCAGACTTGGGCTTCTTCACTCAAGCAGCAACTTGCTTGCCGTTCTTCTTGAAGTTCCCCTTCTTCCCTTTGCCCCTTTTCTTGAAACTAGTGGTCTTGTCAACCATCAACAGTTGATGTTTTTCTTGATTTCTACCTTCGCCGATTTTAGCATCGCGAAGAGCTTGGGAATTGTTTTCGTCATCCCTTGCACATTATAGTTCATCACGAAGTTCTAGTAACTTGGTGGTAGTGACTAGAGAACTTTGTCAATTACTATCTTATCTGGAAGATTAACTCCCACTTGATTCAAGCAATTGTAGTACCCAGACAATCTGAGCACCTGCTAACTGCTTGAGCTATTCTCCTCCATCTTTTAGCTATAGAACTTGTTGGAGACTTCATATTTCTCAACTCGGGTATTTGCTTGAAATATTAACTTCAACTCCTGGAACATCTCATATGGTCCATGACGTTCAAAACGTCTTTGAAGTCTCGATTCTAAGCCGTTAAGCATGGTGCACTAAACTATTAAGTAGTCATCATACCGAGCTTTTGTCAAAACATTCATAATGTCAGCATCTGCTCCTGCAATAGGTCTGTCACCTAGCGGTGCATCAAGGACATAATACTTCTGTGCAGCAATGAGGATAATCCTCAGATCACGAACCAAGTCCGCATCATTGCTACTATCATCTTTCAACATAGTTTTTCTCTAGGAACATATCAAAATAAACGGGGAGCAACATCGCGAGCTATTGATCTACAACATAGATATGCTAATACTACCATGACTAAGTTCATGATAAATTAAAGTTCAATTAATCATATTACTTAAGAACTCCCACTTAGATAGACATCCCTCTAATCCTCTAAGTGATCACGTGATCCAAATCAACTAAACCATGTCCGATCATCACGTGAGATGGAGTAGTTTCAATGGTGAACATCACTATGTTGATCATATCTACTATATGATTCACGCTCGACCTTTCGGTCTCCGTGTTCCGAGGCCATATCTGTTATATGCTAGGCTCGTCAAGTTTAACCTGAGTATTCTGCGTGTGCAACTGTTTTGCACCAGTTGTATTTGATCGTAGAGCCTATCACACCCGATCATCACGTGGTGTCTCAGCAGGAAGAACTTTCGCAACGGTGCATACTCAGGGAGAACACTTATACCTTGATAATTTAGTGAGAGATCATCTTATAATGCTACCATCAATCAAAGCAAGATAAGATGCATAAAAGATAAACATCACATGCAATCAATATAAGTGATATGATATGGCCATCATCATCTTGTGCTTGTGATCTCCATCTCCGAAGCACCGTCATGATCACCATCGTCACCGGCGCGACACCTTTATCTCCATCGTAGCATCGTTGTTGTCTCGCCAACTTATGCTTCTACGACTATCGCTACCGTTTAGTGATAAAGTAAAGCATTACAGGGCGATTGCATTGCATACAATAAAGCGACAACCATATGGCTCCTGCCAGTTGCCGATAACTCGGTTACAAAACATGATCATCTCATACAATAAAAATATAGCATCATGCCTTGATCATATCACATCACAACATGCCCTGCAAAAACAAGTTAGACGTCTTCTACTTTGTTGTTGCAAATTTTACGTGGCTGCTACGGGCTGAGCAAGAACCGTTCTTACCTACGCATCAAAACCACAACGATAGGTTGTCAAGTTGGTGCTGTTTTAACCTTCGCAAGGACCGGGCGTAGCCACACTCGGTTCAACTAAAGTTGGAGAAACTGACACCCGCTAGTCACCTGTGTGCATAGCACGGCGGTAAAACCAGTCTCGCGTAAGCGTACGCGTAATGTCGGTCCGGGTCGCTTCATCCAACAATACCGCCGAACCAAAGTATGACATGCTGGTAAGCAGTATGACTTATATCGCCCACAACTCACTTGTGTTCTACTCGTGCATATGACATCTACGCATAAAACCAGGCTCTGATACCACTGTTGGGGAACGTAGTGATTTCAAAAAATTTCCTATGCACGCGCAAGATCATGGTGATGCATAGCAACGAGAGGCGAGAGTGTGTCCACGTACCCACGTAGACCGAAAGCGGAAGCGTTAGCACAACGCGGTTGATGTAGTCGTATGTCTTCACGATCCGACCGATCAAGTACCGAACGTACGACACCTCCGAGTTCAGCACACGTTCAGCCCGATGACGTCCCTCGAACTCCGATCCAGCCGAGTGTTGAGGGAGAGTTCCGTCAGCACGACGGCGTGGTGACGATGATGATGTTCTACCGACGCAGGGCTTCGCCTAAGCACCGCTATGATATTATCGAGGTGGACTATGGTGGAAGGGGGCACCGCACACGGCTAAAAGATCAATGATCAATTGTTGTGTCTCCAAGGGGTGCCCCCCTCCCCGTATATAAATGAGTGGAGGAGGGGGAGGGCCGGCCCTCTCTATGGCGCGCCCTAGGAGGAGTCCTACTCCCACCGGGAGTAGGATTCCCCCCTTCCAAGTAGTAGGAGTAGGAGTCAAGGAAAGGGGAGAGAAGAGAAGGAAGGAGGGGGCGCAGCCCCTCCCCCTAGTCCAATTCGGACTAGGCCTTGGGGGAGGGGGGCGCAGCCTCTCCTCTCTCTTTCCCCTAAAGCCCAATAAGGCCCATATACTCCCCGGCGAATTCCCTAACTCTCCGACACTCCGAAAAATACCCGAATCACTCGGAACCTTTCCGATGTCCGAATATAGTCGTCCAATATATCGATCTTTACGTCTCAACCATTTCGAGACTCGTCGTCATGTCCCCGATCTCATCCGGGACTCCGAACTACCTTCGGTACATCAAAACATATAAACTCATAATGTAACTATCATCGAAACTTTAAGCGTGCGGACCCTACGGGTTCGAGAACTATGTAGACATGACCGAGACACATCTTTGGTCAATAACCAATAGCGAAACCTGGATGCTCATATTGGCTCCCAAATATTCTACGAAGATCTTTATCGGTCAAACCGCATAACAACATACGTTGTTCCCTTTCTCATCGGTATGTTACTTGCTCGAGATTCGATCATCGGTATCTCAATACCTAGTTCAATCTCGTTACCGGCAAGTCTCTTTACTCGTTCCGTAATACATCATCCCGCAACTAACTCATTAGTTACAATGCTTGCAAGGCTTATAGTGATGTGCATTACCGAGTGGGCCCAGAGATACCTCTCCGACAATCGGAGTGACAAATCCTAATCTCGAAATACGCCAACCCAACAAGTACCTTCGGAGACACCTGTAGAGCACCTTTATAATCACCCAGTTACGTTGTGACATTTGGTAGCACACAAAGTGTTCCTCCGGTAAACGGGAGTTGCATAATCTCATAGTCATAGGAACATGTATAAGTCATGAAGAAAGCAATAGCAACATACTAAACGATCAAGTGCTAAGCTAACGGAATGGGTCAAGTCAATCACATCATTCTCCTAATGATGTGATCCCGTTAATCAAATGACAACTCATGTCCATCGCTAGGAAACTCAACCATCCTTGATTAACTAGCTAGTCAAGTAGAGGCATACTAGTGACACTATGTTTGTCTATGTATTCACACATGTACTAAGTTTCCGGTTAATACAATTCTAGCATGAATAATAAACATTTATCATGATATAAGGAAATAAATAATAACTTTATTATTGCCTCTAGGGCATATTTCCTTCATAAGCATATGAAACATATATAAATTCAGGTTTATGATTCAAATTATTCAACCATTTACTCATAGGATATACGTGAAGCACGTGAGTAAATGACAAACTACTCCAAAAGATAATAGTGAAGGACACTGAGTAATCAAACAATTAACTAGCCATGGGAGGATTCTATTTCATTCAAGATTTTAGATCCAATGATTTTATTCAAACAACAAGTAAAATTGAAAATACGCTCCAAGCAAAACACATATCATGTGACGAATAAAAATATAGCTCCGAGTAAGGTATACCGATAGTTTTGAAGACGAAAGAGGGGATGCCTTCCGGGGCATCCCCAAGCTTAGGCGCTTGAGTCTTCCTTGAATATTACCTTGGGGTGCCTTGGGCATCCCCAAGCTTAGGGTCTTTCCACTCCTTATTCTCCTCATATTGATATCTCACCCAAAGCTTAAAAACTTCAATCACACAAAACTTAATGGAACTTCGTGAGATAGGTTAGTATGATAAAGAGTAAACCATTCACTTTGGTACTGTCAAAGACAAGGTTCATAATTGTTCTCACACAATGCCTACTGTACCACATCATTTCTACAATTTATATTGACAGATATAAGCCATCGAAACTAGAAAACAAGCAAACTATGTGATGAAAACAGAATCTGTCAGAAACAGAACAGTCTGTAATGATCTGAACAGCAACCATACTTCTGCTACTCAAAAAATTATGAAATAAATTGATGGACGTGAGGAATTTATCTATTAATCATCTTCAAAAAGAATCAACTCAAAATCACTCTTCTGTAAAAAAATGACGGCTGATCTCGTGAGCGCAAAGTTTCTGTTTTTTACAGCAAGATCACATTAACTTTCACCCAAGTCTTCCCAAAGGTCTTACTTGGCACTTTATTGAAACAAAAGCTATAAAACATGATTACTACAGTATCTTAATCATCTGAACACACGAAAACAGTAAGGGTAAATATTGGGTTGTCTCCCAACAAGCGCTTTTCTTTAATGCCTTTTAGCTAGGCATGATGATTTCAATGATGCTCACGTAAAAGATAATAATTGAAACATAAAGAGAGCATCATGAAAAATATGACTAGCACATTTAAACCTAACCCACTTCCTATGGCTAGGGATTTTGTGAGCACACAATTTATGGGAACAGGAATCAACTAGCATAGGAAGGCAAAACAAGTATAGCTTCAAAACTTTAAGCACATAGAGAGGAAACTTGATATTATTGCAACTCCTACAAGCATATATTCCTCCCTCATAATAATTTTCAGTAGCATCATGAATGAATTCAACAATATAACCATCACATAAATCATTCTTTTCATGATCTACAAGCATAGAAATTTTTCTACTCTCCACATAAGCAAAATTCTTCTCATTCGGAATAGTGGGATCACTAATTCCTAAAGTTGACACTCTTCCAAACCCACTTTTGATGATAATATTATTCATACTCCAAAAGATATAAGTGGAGTTCATGGATCATTCTACAATTAATATAGACTAACCAATATCCAAGCTCAAAACATATAAGTGAAGCACACGAAGCATTCTATAGAACCATACTCAAAAGATTTAAGTGAAGCACAAAGAGCAATTCTATAAGATCATACTTAAAAGATATAAGTGAAGCACATGAAGTATTTTATAAATTTATGAAGGGACATCTCACACTAGCATGGTTCTTAAAGAAAAAGAAAAACACAAAGGACACAAATCATGTGAACAGAACAAAAACCGAGGTATACCGATAATTGTTGAAGAAGAAAGATGGGATGTCAACCGGGGCATCCCCAAGCTTAGATGCTTGAGTATCCTTGGAATATTTACTTGGGGTGCCTTGGGAATCCCCAAGCTTGAACTCTTGCCTCTCTTTATTCTTCTCACATCGGTAACTCCTCGTTCTTCGAAAACTTCATCCACACAAAACTTTAACAAAAAGTTTGTGAGATCCGTTAGTGTAGTAAAGCAAACTACCACTTTAAGGTACTGTAATGAACTCATTCTTTATTTATATTGGTATTAAACCTATTGTATTCCAACTTCTCTATGGTTCATACCTCCCGATACTAGCCATAGATTCATCAAAATAAGCAAACAACACGCGAAAAACAGAATCTGGCAAAAACAGGACAGTCTGTAGTAATCTGGAAGTTTAGTAAACTTCTATAAATCCTACAATTATGAAATAACTTTGAAAATTTGATCAATTTGTACAGAAGTAATGTGCAAAAAGTTTCAGACCCATTTGACCTTCCAGTAAAAAAATGTAAATTCATGCACTACAGCCAAAGTTTCTGTTTTTGTTCTGCACATAGTAAACAAGCAATCTAATCATCCTAAAACCAAAGCTTGACACATTATTTTTATAATACAATGGATATATACAAGGGGATAATTATTTACAGGGAAACTTCCATGAAAAATTCTACATTGTTTCCGTGAGCATGAACACAAGTGCTCAAGGTCGACCCTCACTTCTTCAATGCGTAACTTTCCAATCACTTCTCTTTTTGAAAAACTTTTTAGGCATGAGAGGCAAGTAAATTTTTTTGTATTTTCATTCTTTAAAAAAAAATTGTATGTTTCACCCACAACTAAACAGAAACAAAAAGGAAAAACAAAATCTACTTAGTGAAGAAAGCAAACAAGCACACACGAGAATATCAACCCCACGCTATTGCTCCCCGGCAACGGCGCCAGAAAAGAGCTTGATAATCCCCAAGTGCAGGGAATCATCGTAGAAATTTCCAAAGGTGGAAGTGATAAGTATGGAGTGTCAAACCCACAAGGAGCTAAAGGTAAGATCAATATTCTCTCAAGCCCTATCTTCCACTGATACAACTCTACGTGCACCGAACGTTTGCTTCCAACTAGAAACGAGAAATAAAACTATGTTGTGGGTATGAAGAGAATAACTTTGCATGGTATCGAAGAGCTAAAATATAAAAGTAGGTGTTGTTATCATAAAGTTAGAATATATTACTAAATATTATAAATAGCGAGTGTGGAATAATGGTGGATCGGTGTGCGGAATTGTCCTAGGCAATTATTAACAAGACCGGTAGTCGTCATTGCAATTTCATATGAGGGAGAGGCATAAGCTAACATACTTTCTCTACTTGGATCATATGCACTTATGATTGGAATTCTAGCAAGCATCCGCAACTACTAAAGATCATTAAGGTAAAACCCAACCATAGCATTAAAGCATCAAGTCCCTTTTATCCCATACGCAACAACCCCCTTACTCGGGTTTATGCTTCTGTCACTCAAGCAACCCACTATAAGCGAATCATGAACGTATTGTAACACCCTACAGCGGGAATCCCTCACGCTTGCGCGACACGGAGGGCACAATAGGATAGCACCAAAATAAAACATACAACTCGTACCAATCGAGATCATCAATCAACTCAAGGACAAAAGATATCTACTCAAAACATCATAAGATGGCAACACATCATTGGATCATAATATGTGGCATAAAGCACCATGTTCAAGTAGGGATTACAGCGGGGTGCAGGAGAGTGGACCGTGTAAAAGAGATGAGGATGGTGATGATGGTGGTGATGTTGATGAAGACGATCACCGCGGCGATGATTCCCCTTCTGATCGCACTCCGGCGCCACCGAGAGAGAGGAGGAGAGGTTCCCCCCTTGTGCTTCCTCCTCCATGGCATCCCCCCCTAGATGGGGAAAGGTTCTCCCTCTGATCCTTGGCCTTCATGGCGATGATGGCCTCTCCGGGATACTCCTCCATGGCCACCGGTGATGATGGCCTCCTCCGGCAGGGTGCCGGAGAGGGCCTAGATTGATTTCTCGTGGCTACAGAGGCTTGCGGCGGCGGAACTTCCGATCTAAGTTAATTTTCTGAGGTTTCTGTATTTATAGGAATTTTTGGCGTCGGTCTCACGTCAAGGAGGTGCCCGAGGTGTCCATGAGGCAGGCCCACGCGCTTGGGGGGGGGGGAGGGGTAGGCGCGCCCCCTCCCTCGTGGACGCCCCAGGACTCTCCTGGCCCAACTCTTTTACCCCGGGGTCTTCTTTTGGTCCATAAAAAATCGTCAAAAATTGGCACGTCAATTGGACTCCGTTTGATACTCCTTTTCTGTAAAACTCAAAAACAAGGAAAAAACAGAAACTGGCACTGGGCACTAGGTTAATAGGTTAGTCCCAAAAATCATATAAAATAGCATATAAATGCATATAAAACATCCAAGGTTGATAATATAATAGCATTAATACTTCATAAATTATAGATACGTTGGAGACGTATCAGGCAGCTACACAAGCTTGATCCGGTTGATCCAACGACAGCGATTGTACCGTCAGGCAACACGACGGCGATTGCTGGCTAGTTTGAGAACACAACAGGGGATCCCTCGGGTGGTGGAGGTACACCACAAAAAAATGCCAACAGAAAGAAGCTGAAGGGACTTGATGGCGAAGCTCTGGATGTTAATACATCAAATACATCGGCGGCCTCCATGGGTGAGGGCCGCCGGGGACAATGAGTATCATGTGCTGGAATTGTCGTGGGGCGGGCAACCCTGCGACAATTCGTGAGCTTCGTGTTATGACGAAGCGTTTTGCCCCCACCATCCTTTGTATTCTTGAAACTCACGTTGAGAGACATAGGGTGGAGTTTTTATCAAATTCTTTAGGATACAATAAAAGTTTTGTTGTTAGTAGTTCTGGTAGAAGTGGTGGCTTGTGTGTTTTTTGGAATGATTCAATAAAGTTGGACGTTGTTGGTTACTCAAAGTATCACATTGACGCTAAACTAGAGGGGGTCGGTAACACTCCCTTTAGAGTGACCTTCGTTTACGGGGAAGCTCAAGTCCAGAATAGATTCAAAACGTGGGACACCTTGAGGGGTATAGCTCCGACCAGTGCTTTACCATGGATGGCAATCGGAGATTTTAACGACGTACTTCACATCCACGAGCATGTTGGAGTTGGAAACCGGAGCCAGGCTCAAATGGATGGATTTCGAGACGCTCTGGATACTGCTGGACTATCAGATATTGGTTTCAGAGGGAATTTGTGGACTTTGGAGAAGAGGGTTGTCAGTGGTTCGTACACTTGAGTACGACTGGATAGGTGTGTGGCGACTGCATCTTGGTCGCTGATGTTCCCTCAAGCAGAGTTGGTGCATGAAACCGCTACATGTTCGGATCACGTCTCGCTACTCTTGAACCTTGGGCTGCATACCCCCAAGCCGGGACCGAAAACATTCAGATACGAATGTGCTTGGGAGTCACATGAAGGACTGCCCGCGGTGGTGGGAACTACTTGGGAACAGGGATGCGATGGGACTGTCGAGGGAGTGAAACTGCGCCTGAACTCCCTATCATCTGATCTGTCTATTTTGGACAAGGAGGTCTTTGGGAATGTCAAGAGGGAAATTAGTAAGCTACAAAAAGATCTTGGTCTGTTACGTGCAATACCAGGACGGTTGGGACCCTCGCATGCAGAGGCGAAGATATGTGACAGGCTGGTGGAGTTGTTTCACCGAGAGGAAATATTATGGCGCCAACGTGCCTGCATAGAGTGGCTAGCAAGTGGAGACAAGAGCACATACTATTTGCACATGCGGGCAAGCCGGCGACGCCGTAAGAATCAGATAAAAGCACTCCAGCTCCGTGATGGGAGATTGACAGAGAATCCTCAGGAGATGGAGGAATTGGCCACAAATTTTTATAAGGACTTGTATACCTCTGAACAAGTGATGAACATGGACCGGGTGTTGGACAAAGTGCCCACCAAGGTGACAAACGAGATGAATGAATTACTCAACACACCATATACAGACAAGGAGGTAAAGACAACTTTATTTCAGATGTTTCCTACCAAGGTGCCGGGGCCAGACGGGTTTCCTGCCCATTTTTTCCAAAGACATTGGGAGGTGTGTGCCGCAGATGTGACTCGGGCAGTTCTGAGGATAGTGAAGGGGGAGGAAACAACAGAAAGCATCAATGAAACAATCTTGGTACTTATTCCAAAGGTAAAGAACCCAACTTTATTATCACAGTTCAGACCTATCTCGTTATGTAACGTCTTGTACAAGATTGCTTTCAAAGTTATATCCAACAGGCTGAAGTTGGTGTTACCTGACATAATATCAGAGGAACAGTCTGCTTTCGTCCCAGGTAGACTCATCTCCGACAATATAATAACTGCTTATGAATGCCTGCATTTTATGAAAAGAAACACTGCGGTGCGAAACAGAAGTTGTGCTCTCAAGCTAGATATGATGAAAGCTTATGACAGGGTGGAATGAGAGTACTTGCAGGGAATTATGCTGAAATTGGGCTTCTCTGAACAATGGGTAACGATTGTTATGGGCATAGTGAAGTCAGTAAAATTTTCAGTACTGTTTAATGGTAAGAAGCTACAGGAATTTCAACCTACGCGTGGAATACGACAGGGTGATCCAATTTCCCCGTACCTTTTCTTGATAGCAGCATAGGGCCTTTTGTGCCTCCTAAAATCTGTTGATGAGTCATCTAACGTGAGTGGTCTAAAAGTGGCTCCCTCGGCGCCACCGGTAAATCACTTATTATTTGCAGATGACAGCCTGCTGTTCTTCAAGGCGAGTGTTGATGGGGCACAACAGATTAACCAGTTGCTGACCACATATTGTCAAGCGTCGGGGCAGCGAATCAATCATGAGAAAATCTGCAATTTTTTTCAGTAAAGGGTGTCCTGAGAGCACTAAGGAGGAAGTAAAGCTGCTGTTGAATGTGCCAAATGAAACACTTAATGCAAAATACTTGGTTATGCCTACTGCAGCGGGGAGTTCAAAAAATGGAGCTTTCAAATACTTGAAGGATTATTTGTGGAGTAAGGTCCAAGGATGGATTGAACAAACTATATCAAGTGCCGGGAAAGAAGTTTTGATAAAGGCGGTAGCCCAAGCAGTCCCAGTATACTCATGTCATGTTTTAAGTTGCCGCGGGGCTTGTGTGAGCACTTAGATATGTTGATAAGGAAATTCTGGTGGGGGAGCAAGGATGGAAAGAGAAAGCCCAGTTGGGTCTCTTGGGAGACCATGACTAAACCTAAGGGTATGGGCGGTCTCGGATTTAAGGACTTCGAGTTATTCAATCTTGCTCTGCTAGCGAAACAAGCATGGCGCATCTTACAAACGCCGGCATCCTTGAGCGCAAGAATTCTGAAGAGTATTTACTTTCCCAATGGATGTATTTTATCAGCAGAACTAGGAAGTCACCCCAGCCAAATCTGGCGCTCTATTGTTGAAGGACGAGATATACTTAAACTTGGCCTGATCAGACGCATAGGGAATGGTGAGACAACCAAAATCTGGGAGGACAACTGGATCCCCAGGGATGTGATGATGAGGCCGTACGGGAGGAGATCTGCCAACCCCCCCCCCCCCCCCCGAACTGGTTTCATATCTGATCGACAACACATCAGCTACATGGGACCGAGCGAGGCTGGAAGAAGTATGCCTCCCGATCGATATTCAGGCTATTGTCCAAATACCACTCTGTACATCAAATATCCCGGATAGTTGGGCTTGGAATTTTGAGAGAAGTGGCAGTTTTACAGTAAGGTCGGCCTATAGAATGATGATAAATACAAAATATAGAAGAGGCATATGGATAGATGGAACGGCCGGCTCCTCAAGCATGGAAAGAGACGAGCAATCTTGGAAGCTTCTGTGGGGTACTAAAGTACCGGGGAAGGTACATATGTTTATGTGGAGATTAGCATGCCATTCTATTCCAACTGAAGATGTCAGGTCAAAGAGAAATATGGCTACATCGAGTTTGTGCAGTCTGTGTGGTGCAGAGGACTCCTGGCGCCATTCGCTGCTCGAGTGCTCGATGGCAAGATGCGTTTGGGCATTGGTTGATGGGGAACTAGCAGAACACTTGTGCGAGACGACGGGGCCGAGCGCTATGCAGTGGCTATTCTCTATGATAGACACATTATCGCATGCAACATTTGTGAAACTATCAGTCACTCTTTGGGCAATTTGTGGGCGAGGAGGAAAGCAATACACGACGAAGTATTCCAGAGTCCTGCAACTACTCACCAGTTTATTTGTAGCTTTATCAGAGAGCTCGAAATCCTTTCTGTCAAAAAGACCAATCCGCAGGGAGCCAATATGGCTAGTGCTCCACGGCCAAAAGCTCCTCCACCGGGTTTTATGAAAATTCACGTCGATGCTAGTATTGCAAGAAACCAGAGCAGAGGAGCGGCTCGGCGGTATGCAGAGATGCGTATGGTAATTATGTTGGAAGCTCGTCGCTGGTCATTGAGGGAGTAAGAAGTGCGGCAACGATGGAAGCTATTGCATGCAGGGAGGCTCTCTCCCTTGTGGATGATCTGATCTTACATAGTTTCGTTGTGGCGTCTGACTCGAAGCAGGTTGTGAATGAGATCAATAATGGCTCCAACGGAGTGTACGGGGCGATCTTATCAGAGATAAAGAATAGGGCTCTTCTGTTTAACTGCAGTTTTACGTTCGAAGGCAGAGCCGTTAACCGCGACGCCGATAGGTTAGCCAAGTTTTCAAACTCTTTAGATCAGGGAAGACACGTGTGGTTGATGCAACCCCACGATCCGATTTGTAATGCCACTCCATGTGGAGTTTGATCAATAAAACTTGGTGATACCCCTAAAAAACATATAGGGTTCCACCTTGAGGTAGTGGCCATGTCTCATCAAAATGTATGGGGAGCTCCAGTAGGATAGATGTCACCTCGGTTTGGATAGCACGCGCGCGAGCTCTTGTCACTTGGAGTTGTAGGTGTCGGTGTAAAATCCATGAGGGTGTCCATGGGGTGCTTCGCACCAGCGTCGACACAACCCGGAGGAACTCCTGGACAACTCGTACTTCCGCGAGAGCGTCACCTAGCGATCAAAGGTTGTTGATGAGGCCGGTGATCCGCCCCGCTAACGCTTCTAGCGTCTCGCCGTCCCTGAAGGTGATCTGCTCAAAGTTCGCGCAGAGGTGTTGTGTCGTCACATCCTGAACGCGTGTCACGACCATCCACATTGTTTGCCCGGCCTCCCAGGCCACATAGGCCGAGTTCTTGACGAGGAGAACGGAGTGCATCTCCTGTGGCACTGTACGGATCAGCTCGACAAGCGCCGCCATGTCCTCGCGGTCAGCCACCATCCCCTCGCCAAGCATTAACCTCCCAGAGTCCCTGCGCGCGAAGGTTGATCTGCATGATCAAAGCCCACTCAATGTATAATTGGTAGGGGTGAGTGTGGGGTAGATGATTGTGCCACTCCGGCTAGCTGTCTCTCGGATCACACGCTCGTGAACGACGACCTCGCGTGCTGCCCCGCCTGACCCAGCTACGCCCGTGGCTCCATGGTCGCGTCTCCGTGCGCACCTCCGACAATTTGGATCCTGATCGCCCCTTATCGTCTGTTGCCCGCTGGTCGTCACCGGCAGGCTCCTTGTTGTCGGGCATGGACCCTCGTTGCCCGTGGCTCTGATTTCAATTGTCAGCCGGCGGCTAGCCTAGCTCACGTTAAATCACTGTCCTCTGATGAATTCCAGGACACGGTGATTTGCGCACAGCGCACAAAACTTGTTGCTTTTTCTATTTTATCTTCGCTCTGCTCGATGCAACACGCACGACTAGCTCACCACGACCTCGCTCGATCGAACATGCCATCCCACGTCCACGAGGTGAGGCATGCCGGCCAGGGCCTTGACTCAATCCACGATGCACACGACACGCATAGATTGCGGCTCGTGCTCCTTATTTCACGTGCAAAAGGAAAAAGACCGGCGAAACCGGTCCTAGCTAAATCTTGGTTCAGGGTTTATCTGACACTCTCTCAAACCCTTGGGTGGGGCGACGGCGCAGTATGGTGCTTTGCAGCCGTGTCATGCATGTAAAGAGAGAACAATGTGTGATCATAGCACACGAGCATAATGCAGTATGGTGCTTTTGCAGCCGCGTCCCCGGCCGGCTGTGCTACACGCCGGCGAGTAGTACTATTTGCCATGCATATGCACCCGGTTTCAGAAAAAATACAGTTATTGGGTAACTGCACGCGCGTCTCCTCGGCAAAGGTACCCGCCAGCGATTTCACGCGCACTCGATCGCCGCGCGCGGGAACGCGCCCCGGTACTGCATGCGCTGGCCGACTGCTCGTGTGATGCGCGCGATTAATGCAGGCCAAGCAAGCGTCGTCCTACCTCCGTGCTTTCCAGCGACCTCGCAAGCTCTATATAAGAAGTTTAAGAACCTCACAAGCTCCCACACCCGTTTGTCATTCTTCCCAGCGACGAAATCACTCGATCTGTCCGTTCTTCCCAGGCTCGCCATGTCCGGCTCCCCCCTGTCCTCCGGCGGTGGCATGCCGTGGAAGACCGCTTCGGCCATCGTTGCGCGGCCATTGCCCGTCTCCGGCTCGCACGTCCTCAAGATCGACGGCTGCTCCCGCACCAAGGGCCTCGTCAACGGCTATGGTGTCTCGTCCGAGAAGTTCGTCGTTGGGCGCCATCGCTGGTACATGAGGTACTTCCCTGACGGTCACTCGGCAGGCCAAGCTGGTTGGATATCTATCTACCTCCATCTTGTTCCCGCTGATAGTGTCGATGATCAAGTCCACGCCCGGTGCAAGATCAGCTTGCTGGACCAGGACGGGGAGCCGGTGCCGTCGCGCGTCACGGACAGCCAAACATGCTACACCTTCTCCAGCAATACAGGGCCATGGGGTTCTCCTCAGCTCATCACCAGGAAGGACTTGGAGGAGTCACTTTACCTCAAGGATGATGTTTTCAGTGTCAAGTGCGAGATCACCGTGCCGAGGGAGATCTTCACGGAGCCCATCTCGCTGCTGGTCGCCGCGCCGCCGTCCGACATGCACCGCCACTTTGGCCGGCTCCTCTCCAGCGGCGACGGGGCGGATGTCACCTTCGAGGTCGGAGGCGAGACGTTCGCGGCGCACAGGTGCGTGCTCGCCGCTCGGTCGTCGGTGTTCATGGCGGAGCTGTTTGGGCCGATGAAGGAGAACACCGATGCTTCTGTACCCATCGCTGACATGGAGGCTAAAGTGTTCAAGGCCATGCTCCACTTCATCTACACAGACTCTCTGCCGCCCATGGACGATGAGCAGGAGGTGGTGGTCATGGCTCAGCATTTGCTTGTTGCCGCTGACACGTATAACCTCGAGAGGCTCAAGTTGCTCTGCGTAGAGAAGCTCTGCAATCACATGGACGCAAGCACCGCGGCCACTACGCTGGCATTGGCTGAGCAGCATTCCTGTCGCGGGCTCAAGGACTTGTGCTTCAAGTTCCTTGCGTCCCCTGGAAATATCCTCAAGGCCGTTGTGGCGAATGACGGCTTCGAGCATGTGAGGCGCAGCTGCCCGTCTGTGCTCAAGGAGCTCGTTGCCAAACTTTCACCTTGATTTGAGACAGGCACCGCCCTCTCTAGCTTGATTATCCTGCAATTTCAAGTAGTACTATTGAATTAATTATGTATCAGGAATTGATGTACTAGTACTTCTATTTGTGCTGCCTTTTCCATGTTAGATCATCAGTGGCCAAAACTATTGGTGATATGCAAAGGTCGAACTTATCATATCGGGGTTGCTAAATCTTAGTTGAATGTTGAACCAAATTTCAGTCGATGCTATATTCACGGGATTTTACATGAAGATTCATGCAAAATATTCCTTTTACTTTTTATCTTCTTTTTATTCCGAATTGCTAATTTCATGCGGATGAAAACAATTCACTTCCATCCATGTTTTGAGCTGTGCGAACTGTGCGTTGAGATTCATGTTTTTCCTTTTTTTTGGTCCTCTTGAACACTGAGTTTTCTTATCGGGCGCGCTCAATTTTTTAAGCCGACCCATTACGTTCCCCCTTGATATCCTGCGTCGGTCTCTTTTGCTTTTCTATTTTATTTATGGAGTGCGATATTTGTCACACGTGTGCCACATAGGTAAAACTATCATACACACCTTATTCCTTCTAAGTACAGAACGATTCCCCTCCTCCTAAACGACCGCGCAGGCTTGCCCGAGAAAATTGCGCATGTTGGATTCGAACCCACAACTCCCTGGCACCAAAGCACACCACCACAACCAACTCACCCTTAGGGATTTGTTGCTCAACTAAAGAAAACTATTAGTTTTGACCCTTCTTTTTACAATCGTGCTATTACAGAAAATTACCACGATTTCCCCTCGGGTCAAAGTTACCATGGTATTCATATGCAAGTTATCAGGTCTATGTTGCGTAAGTTACCGTGCTATTTACATAGAACTTACCAGGTACTATGTTTCAACAACTACATTCCCTTTCAAAGTTAGCATTGTGTTTTGTACACAAGTTATCAGGTCCTCGATGCGTAAAATACCGTGGTACTAACTCATAAGTTATCAGGGTATGTTTACATCAACCTCCCCTGGTCAAAGTTACCATGGGGGGTTGTACATGAGTTACCGGTTCTACGGTTCATATATTATCATGGTACTTACACCTAAAAACCCGGGTGTGTTTCAGTAGCTTTTTCCATAGGTAAAAACTTAGCACAATATTTTTGTGTAACTTATCACGCCTATAGCGGGTCAAAGCAGACCTTTTTTTGGGCCAACCCACGAGGACGTGCGCCCCTCATGACACTAAACATTATGTGACTTTCCCGTGGCACGCCATGTGTTGTGTTCATCCAAGAGGCCCCACGAGGCGAGTGTATGTTTTTAACAACTTTTTTTCCTTTGGTAAAAAGTCACCATGATGTTTATATGTAAGTACCGGTTATGGGTGCTTGTATTATCATGTTATTTACACAAACAATTTTTGGGGATGTTTTGAACAACTTTTTCCCGGGTCAAAAAGTTATCATGGTGATTCTAGGTAACCTATCAAGCCCGCCGTGCTTAAAAAATCGTGTTATTTACACAAAAGTTATCGGGGGTATGTTTCAGCAAACCCCCCCCCCCCCCCCACGGGTAAAAACCTTATGATGGTGTTTAGTTATCGCAATGCATATGTTTTCATGCTATTACATAGAAAAATACCAGGGGAGGGAGGTATACTACCGTGGTATTTACACATAAGTTACCGGAGTATCTTTTCAATAATTTTCTTCCCTATGGTCAAAGTTACCATGGTGTTTCTACCTCAGTTATCAGATGTGCGCTGCGTACATTAGCATCTATTTACACAGAAATTATCGAGTATAGTTTCACATTTTTCTTCCCCAATGGTTAAAGATACCATGATGTTTTTATCTAAATTATCAGGTCTATAGCGTGAATGTTATCGTGCTATTACAGAAATTGCCGGGAGGTTTTTTTTTGGGGGGGGGGGGGGGGGGGTTCAACAAATTTCTTCCCAATGTTCAAAGTTACCACGATGCTTTCACCAAAGTTATCACGCCTCCGGTGCTTGTATGACCATACTACTTACACATAATGTAACATGTGGTATACAAAAGTTATCATGTTGGTGGTGCGTTAGTTATCATGGTGGTGATGGAGAATTTACCACGGGAAAAGTTTATGTGCCAGGCTTGATAGGTGAAACAAAAAGATTTTCTGTGCTAACATATTAAAGGCAAAACATGTCAAAAATCATATTTTCCCTTAGCTTGTTCAACAATGAGTCGTAGGTGAGGTGGTCAGCTCCCTTTGTTGAATACTTGCAGACCAGAGATCAAATCCCAATGCAAGCATGATTTTTGCCCTGAAAGTCGGGAAGGCGTGTGGGGCCGTAATTGACTACGAAAATTAGGGAGGCACCTGTGGGTGCACGCGATAAAATCGGGAGGACTTGCGGGAAAACTAAAGAAGGGAGGAAATCAGGAGGGCGGGGTGGGTGCGCGCGATCGGATCTGACAGCGCTGGATGTGTGTGGTGGTTTTTGCAATCTGCCACACGGTTGCCACATACATATTTCGTTTATTTTATGTTCACTTCCCTGGTTATGTAGCTTCCTTTGTCTCTTCCCCTCCTCATCGTATCCTCTTTTCATTTCGCACACGCAACCCCGGAACAGAGGTGAGAGCTCCCCCTCGGTGTTCGATCCAATTGGTTGGTGGTGAATTGTCCGCGCTCTCCGTCCCGCCTCCCCGCTCTCTCCGCGCCCCCGCTCTATCTCCCGCTTGTAATTCCTACTCCCTCCTTCCATCTATATAGGGCCTAATACGTTTTTCAAGACTAACTTTGACCAAATGTTAGAGCAATAATATATGATATGCAAGTTACACAAAGTATACCGTCAAATTCGTATGTGAAAGGAGCTTCCAATGATATCATTTTCACATTATACATCCCATGTACTATTAATCTTATCAATAGTCGAAGGCGGTCTTGAAAAACGCATTAGACCCTATATAGATGGAAGGAGGGAGTAGTAGATTCAAACTGTAATTCTTAACGGATTTTCACTATAATTCCCAATGGATTTTACAGTGTAATTCCTAATGGATTTAACAATGTAAATATGTTATCAGTTTTATATATTCTTAACAGTGTTTAGTTTTTCAGTTTCCTAAGTTTGTGAAAATAGTCATATTTTCTCTCAACTGGAGCAATCCTCCCCATTGTATGTTTTTAACTAGTTTTTTCCAAAATGGAATTGCTAACTTCCTAAGCATGTTTTGGTCCCTGTAGTGTGTTTATTTCTGCAAATTCAGAAACCTATGATCTGGGCATCTAGTTTTCGGTTCTCCTGGTTCATGCTTTTGTGTGATTATGTTCTTATTTTCACTCCGTGTAGATTTTGTGCTTAACTTAGCCTATGTAATGATCCACAACAGGTATGTTCTGTCTTCCAGATTTGTTCAGGCAGGAGAGAGACAACAGGAGGTGATGAATGCACAGGAGGGGGGAGGGGGGTTGTTTACCTGTGACTTTTTTTTGCTTCTCCAGCCATGTTTGTGTCCCAGATCATGGAGGAATCGCCCTATCCGGTGGCGCTTCTCTGGGGTAAATTTAGTACCGTTTCAGTGAAATTACAGTGTAATTCTTTTGTGTCTTAAAGTGGAATTTACACTGTAAATCTTAGTGGAATTAGAGTGTCCTTTTAGTGGAATTACAATGTATTTTTAGTGGAACTACTGTGCATTTTTAATGGTTTATACACTATAATTATTAGTGGAACTACAGTGGGATTACGCTGTAAATCTAAGTGGATTTCCAGTATACTTTAGTGGATTTTTACTCCGTGTTTGCAAGTGGAATTTTTAGTGGAATTACAGTGTATTTTTAGTGGATTTTACACTGTAATTTTAGTGGTATTATTAGTGTAATTTTAGCCCTTTGTATAGTTGACTTACAGCAATAGCAGCGGTAATTTTTCAATATTTTAGTGCTCCAGAGTGTTATTTGGCTGTGTGGTTAGATGTCATCATTTTCGGTCATTTTCTTCCTCCGATAGTTAAGTTAGTCCACCTTTTTTTAGCTTTTAACCATTTTAGTTGCTTTCTGTACGGTTTTGAACAGTTTGGGGTGTGCATCGGTTTTATAGTTTGATGCGTGGACCTGTTTAGAAACGATTTGCATGACAGAAAGAACAGGGGACACGGGATAGATCACACTTGTCATTCTTTAGTTGGCTGAAAAATATGACTGAAAGTGAATTAGATTTCATATGTTCTGCCACTTGACTAAGACTTGATTAAAACCCATGTCATCCTGCCACCTGATTTTTACTATGGGTCCATCCCCTGATTTTCTGTTAAACCCATGTCATCCCATAATAAAACTGCTGCCTGTAGGCGTAGCATTGCTCTATGTTGCATTTGGTATGCGCCAACGTGCGTGACTAAGAGCATCTCCAACAGCTGCCCCAAAAGGCGCGCGCACGGTAAACCGAGTTTTTAGCGCGCGAGAGACGTTTCGGCGAGCTCCAGCGGTGGCGGGAAACTCGCGCGCGGGAACTGTTTGCGTGCGCGGGAAAAGGCGGCAGCTCGCGCGCTATTTTTGGCGCACCGCTTCCGGCGCGCCTTTAAATTGCGGCGCTCGCCACGCGCCTATTCCACACACTTCTCTTCCTCTTCCGCTGCCACGCCCGCCTCCATCGCTTCCTCGTTGCTTCCGCTGCCACGCGCGCCTCCACCGCTCCAGCGCCCCGCCACCGACGTGCCACCATGCCGCCGCGCCGCCGAGGAGCGTCGGGCTACCGCGGCGTCCGCCAGTGCCCCAACGACGGGTACTACTCGGAGATACGGTCCGGCGAACTCCGGCTCGGCCTCGGCACCTTCGAGATGGCGCACGAGGCCGCCCGCGCGTACGACGCGGCGGCGTGGCGCCTAGGCAGGCCGCGCCCGCAGATGAACTTCTAGGACGTCTACACGCTCCAGCAGGCGCTGGACGTCGCCCCGCCGCCTCGTCTTATCACGGCACAAGACCATGCAGAGCACGCTGAGCGGCAGCGCCGCCTCCTCGTCGCCCAGGAGGACGAGCGGGTCATGGCGGAGTGGCGCCGGCGCCACCCGGAGGACGTCACCCATGAGCAAGCCTACTGGGCAAGGCGCCGCGAGGAGCGGTTGGACAGGCGTCGGCGGAAGGCCCTGGTGATATGGCAGTGCGAAATCGTTCAGAATAGTGGGCAGACGATCTTTACGTCTAATGATGATCGTTGGGAGGACATGTGGCTCGATACCTCGGACCAGACCAGCGAGGATGGCGATGATGATGATGGTGACGACGACTGAGAGTAGGCTGTAGTTGCACTATCTAGTAGTTTATGTCGTTGCGCCGTAGTTTTTTATCTATCTATGCTATGGAACTATGTAAAATATCTATGTATCGTTTTTTTATCTATGAATTTTATCTATTGTTTTATTAAAAAAATGTACGTAATGTTTAGCGCGCGCTGCATTTTAGCGCGGGCGCTGAAGCTACGCGCGCGTTCAATTTTGACGCGGCTGCTGGAGCCAGCGCTGCCGGCCGCGTCAAACCAGGTGAACGGCACGCGGCAAATGAGTGTTTAGCACGCGGCGCGTTACGCGGCTGTTGAAGATGCTCTAAAATTTTGGATTCTAAATGCCAAAATCGTACACCTACAAAAATAAGCTAGTAAAATTGACTTATGTGCCTACGTGTCCTTCTCTCATTCAATCTCCCCCCACCCACCCTAACTTCAGGGTGGGGCCCCTCCCCTCTAATCAAAAGCTGCCAAGTAATCTTTTACATTAATTTTCATAACAATTACTCGCAGGTGTAGCAAAGCTCTTCTAAATGGCAGGCCGATCCTAAGATTTTAAGAGCCCAAAGCGAATCGAGAATCCGGGGCACCTTTATATACTACCTTTAATTTTCTTTACAACTTCCTAGATACAAAGTCGTTGATTATGATACCATTATCACTATAGGAAAACAATTGTTGCCTTGTGTTTAGCTACAAGCGCAGGGCAATTTATCGGTCACTTGGTGTATAACAGTCTATGACGAGTGTAATACCTAAAACCCATGGAGGCTCTCCGCTTATATCTCTATACGTCAACAATAACCCGAAAAACACTCGTCGTAGCTAAGTCTCTCGGCGTATTGCAAGAAATGCACTTTCCCTATAGGGTGCACTCGCCATACTTCCCTGCCACGTGGCCATAGTCCGCGCACCCGACAGCTCGTGACGGCTGGTCGTATAAGCAGAGTGCTCCTGACGGAACAGAGGGCTTACATATACCTTTTCTTTATTAAAAACAAGATGAAAACGGTTGTCTCCCGTAAGGTCGGAGAAAAAGCACTCGGCTTAATTTTGGATATTAACTGCACCCACAGTTCACCGCCACCGCCACCGCCTGAGCTCGCCACCGACGCCTCCTCCACGACCTTGACGTCGGCCGCCCAGCCTCCCCAACCTCAACGCCACATCACCACCAACGCCTCCACGACCTTGGCGTCGGCCGTTCCTCCACCACCTCAACGTTGGCGACACCCCCCACCGAAGGTGACCTTTTCCATTTTTTTCCTATTACTTTTAGCACTCCTTTTTGTATGTATGAAAATTTCATAGATAGGTGATGATTACTTTATTTTTTTGTTAGATTCTATATGGGTTAATTAGTTATATGGATGATATAGTTTGGTATGGATCCTGGCTAGGTTAATTAGTATGGATGACTTAAATCGGTCTAGCTAGATATATAGGTTTAAATTTAGGGTTCAATTGGATCGACCATAGATTACATTTTTTTTATCATATGGATATATAAATATATATGGATCGATGATATGATATGGATGTAGCTAGATAGGTTTAATTTGACAAGGATGATGGATTATATGGATGCGTACTAGAGTTTATAGCAATTGATAAAAAAATGATATGGATGATCTCGGATGTTTTGTTTATTCTTCATACATGATAGCATTTTTATAGTTTGTATAGATATAGGCCAATCCATCTGTAGTAGAGTTTAGCAATATTTGGTAACAGAAAAAGAACATGGAATAGAAAGGAAAAAAGAAAAAGAAAAACGAGTTACTTGGTAGCAAATAAAAATTGGTCAGAAAAATATTAGCCCGGACTGTTTTTGCTATAGAAGTTCCATACGATCTTGGATTGAAATGATCCAAAAAGAAAAATCGTTGGCCCCGACGAGACAAAGAGTTTGCATGTTGATCTATTTCTTCGTTTGAGAGAATCTTTAAGGACGCAACCATACAAGCCAAAACCTGATGTCAACCGTCTGGTGTGTGCGAACTGAGCATTGCTTAGATGGTTAGATTCCTTGGCCTACCAAGTTTTAAGATCTAGACTTAGCACCGATTCTTGAATTTTTCTGGGTTTATTTTAGGCTTCCGGCGATGTTCAACTTCATTAATATTAAGATGTTGTGTTGGCTCAATATCCCGAATGCGTTCCTAGGAGTAGGGTGCACATGCGTGCGTTCCGGCCGGCCCAAGGACGTACGGCGCGAACGGGTCATATCCTTGCTCCCTCCTCCGACCTCTTCGTGCGTGCATGCTACGGGCCACTGTGCACACGACACGCGCGCCGGAGACTGGCGCCAGCGATACGCCGGGGTGACGTTTCCTTTGGTGTGGGTGTGGTCGGGCCGGCGTGTGCAGCACAGCAGACGCCCTATCTTCATCGGTCCCGGCCGCGTGCCTTGGTTCTCTGGCAACGAACGAGCCTCGTTCAGCGACGTCCGTGCACGCCTTCTTATCTATCTACCTCTACTGGCAACGATGGTTCGCCGCGAACGGACGTGAGAACAACCCGGCCGGGGCGAGGGGAGGCGAGGGGTTGTTGGACCTGCAGGTGACGGCGATGCCCTGCTACCGTCAACCATGCCTTTCTGGCTTTTGAAGGGGACCCAAGGAGCGCCCAACCGCCTATGTCTTGCCGCTGTAGGAGTGGGTACTGGTAGGTGCATTCAAGAGTCTTTTCACGTAAGTTTCCTGGTCCTTCACGGCCAAGTTTTTTTTATTTTTCGTTTTTGATAAAACTTTCTATCTATCCATCCACTGTCAATCTACCCATCGACTATCACAGAATAGAAGACACTAGAAGTATAAAAAAAAGTTAAAGGTCCGTAGCCCATCTAGCGACGATTACAATCATTGGAGCGAGCCGAAAACGCGCCGCCATCAATGCCCCTCTCTCAACAGAGTCAGACAGATCTTATTGTAGTAGACAGTAAATAAGTTGTTGTGCTAAGATCACATAGGACCAGCGCACCAGAACAACAACCACCGTCGATGAAGAGAAGCGTAGATCAAGAGGATCTAACCTGCACACCCACAGATGCAGACCAACGAAGAACAGATCAAGTGGATCCACCGAAGACAAACGCCGACCAAATTCCATGAGATCCGCCGGAGACACACCTTCACACACCCTCCGATAATGCTGAAGGCACCGTCGAGATGAGGGCTAGGCAAGGAGAACGTTATTCAATCTCCATGGAGCCGACGTCTCCTTGCCTTCTTAAGCAGGACGCAAACCTTAGTAAATATAAAAACACCTAAAATGGAGATAGAGCCCTCCCGCTGGTAAGGCTCGAGATCCACTATGCCTCCCATGGCCTAAGGCCGCAACAGACAAGGTAGACGTACGTCGCGCCAGCAGGAGGCGAGCAGCCTTAGCTGCCTTTGAGTCGGTAGAGCACAACCAAGGGTACGCGTGCGTAAATTAAAGTTTTGGTGGTGTTCATGAAAATATGTTTTTTTCTTACCATAGAACTAGTGATGTGTATTTTCTGCAAGTACCTTACGTTTGATCTTGCGGAATTCGGGTTTGTATCCTTGTATGACCTTTCTTTCGAATCCGTTGAGTTATAATTTGGTCCTCGTATATGTGACGCAGCCGCCTTCTTCCCAAGAAAAGCCTAGGGTTTCTCCGCCTCCCGTCGGCGTCGTCGCCGATCCGTCACGTCTCCTGTGGCCTTAGGACCATGGCGACACGATGGATCCCGGCCCTTGCCGGCAGGAGGGCTCTGTTTTCATATGTTCCTTTGAGCTTTGTTGGGCTTCGTGTCCTGCTCAGGAACACGAGATGACGGCGGCTCCCTGAAGATGAAATAAAATTCTCCCCGCCTAGCCCCCGTCCCGGTGGTGTGTCTAGCATCGTCGGTGGACGTGTGAAGGTGTGCCTCCGACGGATCTGTCCTTGGTGGATTTGCTCGGCTCTAGTCATACTTCGTCTATGTTCGTGTCTTCAGGTTGGATCATTTCGATCTACATTACTCTTCATCGGCGGCGGTTGTTGTTCAGCTGAGCTGGTCCTATGGGACCTTAGCGCATGACGATTTTTTGACTGTCAACTTAAACAAGTTTTGCCCGACTCCGGTAAAGGAGGGGCGATGACGGCGGCGCGCCTTCGGCTCGCTTCAGTAATTGTAGTCGTCGCTGGGATGTCTATGGATCTGGATGTAATTTTTATTATCTTTCGCATTCGTTGTACTGCCATAATTGAAAATGAATAGATCAAAGGATTTCTTGCAAAAAGAAAATAATTTGGTCCTCGTACGACCTATATATCTTTCGAATCCGCTGAGTTATTTTGTGGACTTAGGGACCTCTTACCTGCACTATAGTGACATCATGCACTTGAGGGAATCATCCCCAGCCATTGTCCGTTCATCACTCACGATTCCTATCTTTTGGAACAGATGACTTAGTGAGCTCTCTAAAACATTTATTGATACTCCCGCTGTTTCATAATATAGTGCATATAATTTTTTTGAGAAGTCAAACTTTAGAAACTTTAACTAAATTTATAGAAAATATTATTTGTATCTAGAATACTAAATATATAAAATATGAAACTACATCTTAATGACATATGCTTGACAGTCTATATGTAAATTCTTTTCTTCAAAAACTAGATCAAAGATTGTTGACTTGTATTAGGTTTAGAAGGAATGTAAGAGGAGTCTCGGCAGTAGCTTGGCAAGAACTGCAAGATCTCTGTGCTAATTAATGTAGTCTTATTTGAGAAACAGGGATACATGTATCTGGACTGTCAACTTTCTATTAAATCCATGTATCTGGACTGTCAACTTTCTAACATGTTATCTTAAATACATGTTAGATGTCCTGTTACAAAAATTGATTTGTTAACATTCCACTTAAAATTAAAATGTTTTTGTAGCTCATGTGTAGGAACAGTACATGGACTAAAGATATCCTGTCTAAGAGAGGTGGGTAGGAAATGAAAAATATCGTTTACGTGATCATAAAGAAACAGTAGATCACTTTTTCCTATCCATAGAGCAGTATGAAGGAAAAGGTGCTAGTCTTTTCTCAAGGAAGCAGATGTCAACAATGGTGCTACTAGTCTTTTCTCAAGGAAAAAAATGGCATGTGCCGAGGGAGGATGTACCACGTAGGAAAAGCCCTGATGCGTCCTTCTAACGAGGAGGGGTTGGGATTGTGTGACATAACGGGGGGGAATCAGATCTCGCCCGAGCCGCTCTCGCGGGCGGCAGGGCGAAAACCTAGCCGTCGCCCGCCAGCTCCCCCTCCCCGCCTCTCCCCCTCCCCGCCGCCGCCGGAGGGCGCCACCGGGCGAAGCCCGGCTGGCGTCGGTGGCGGCGGGGTTCCTCTCCCACCTCCCCTGGGGCCCTGTGGCGCGAGACACATGGG